>NC_140199.1:1604972-1662472 GCF_965226575.1 Pagrus pagrus | reverse complement strand
ACCATCCTCCATCCAAGTTTGGTAGAAATTGGTTCAGGATGTTTTGTGTAATCCTGCTGACAAACCAACAAACATATTAAAAATAATTAAGACTGTTTTGAAGCTTTCTGCTATCTCTATCGCCTGAAGATCTGAAGAAGGTCCTCAGCCATCTCCTTAGTTTTGGAGATCTTTAGGGTTAAGTTGACCTCTGCTCTGTAAGCTGCTTCATCATTACGCAACCTTGGGGAGCGCCGACACTAATGACACACCGTGTCAGCGTAGGACGGCGCCATGTCGGACTGAAGTTCAGCTCCTCAGACACTGAGGTGGCATCTTCCTACGTACCAAAGCGAGACATGACGGGATCATTAGCATCACAGCGGTCAACTTTTTGTTTTTGCTATCTCACTTTTCTCCACACGATCATCAAGCTTCATATTTTGGGACATTTTCTTTATTTCTTTTTGAGTTACTTAGTTATTCGGTTTCATTTAGTTTAATTTTAATTGTTTTTATTCCTGTTTCTCTTTTCGTTTGCTCTCTGACTTCTCTTGTGCAGCCGTGTGACGATGACTTTGAGGAGACAAACTTATTCTAGAAATAAACACAAAGTTTTCCCTGAAGAAGCAGAAAAAGGAGGAAGAAACACAATCTCCTCGCGGTCTCCGATGAAAGCCTCACATCTCTCTCTGAGGGGCCTCGTGGGGGTTTTTCAACAGGTCTGATCGGGTCACAGAACTCACTCAGCAGGCAGACGACCGGGTCAACTTTCAGTTCAGGTGAGTGAAAGAAAAACAAGCAGAGTTGCAGTTTCTGCAGCTTCTTCAGCGACGGACGGCGTTTCACTTTTTTCTCTCCCCCCCACCCGACTCTGCTGACACATGCAGCTCCTGAAAGGCAGCACAGACACACTGAAGGGGTCAATCATACACTCGCTCAATGCATTCCTTCCTTCCCCCTGAGCTTCTGTCTTTCTTTCATTTCTTTTCTTCTTATGGGAGGCGGACAGGCTGCTGCTGCTGCTGCTGCTGGAGGTGGTGGAGGTGGTGGAGGTGCAGCTTCAGCTTGAGAAAACAAAAAACCTCTGGAAGAAAAGAGAGAAAGAAAGAGAAGAAGAAGAAGAAGAAGAAAGACGGAGGGCAGAAGTTAAAGTGAATAGCTTTTTTTTTTTTTTTCTGACGGCCACAAGTGGACGGCGTGACAGGAAGCTTTCATCATGAGCCGCGCTGTCGTTCAGGATGATTAATGGAGCGCTCAGGGACGACCGGAGACCTCTGAATGAGAAATATGACTACTATCCTGCTAATTTGTTTAGCATTGAGCTACTTAGTGAGGGGCAGGCCAAGTGTGTGTGTGTGTGTGTGTGTGTGTGTGTGTGTGTGTGTGTGTGTGTGTGTGTGTGTGTGTGTGTGTGTGTGAGCCACATCCACCCTTTTAAAAGAAGTCTGAAGCAAAAGACGCATGAACCAACGACCGGACACACACTTTTGATTGACACGCTGTCAATTGGAAAAAAGTCCACACAGGCACAGGGGGGGATGCTGTGTGTGTGTGTGTGTGTGTGTGTGTGTGTGTGTGTGTGTGTGTGTGTGTGTGTGTGTGTGTGTGTGTGTGTGTGTGTGTGTGTGTGTGTGTCCCATGGCTGGCACTTCATTGCCAGTTGGGTTCCTGAAGCTGTCAATCATTCTAACAATGTGCAGCAGGGTGCCGTCCCCCTACTGGTGTCTCTCTCTCTTTCTCACTCACTTTCACACACACACACACACTCACACACACACACACACACACACACACACACACACACACACACACACACACACACACAGGTGTTACATTGAAGCCCGGTGTCATTTTCAGATAATTACTGGGCTCTAACAATGGGACAGGAAGACGCGCTGCAGCTTTCCTGCTGCTTCGTGTGGAGCTCAAGTTTTTAAACTAAACGAATGATTTAATTTTCAGTATTTTTGTCGGATACAGATATTTAGAGATGATTTCTGGGTGACAACACGCTCACACACACTCGATGAATGTGGGCAGTGTGTGATTTTGAGGTGCACTGAACTCAGTTTTCTGGTTTGTCGTCTCTTTGAGGAGTCAACCACAGTCGAAGTTCACCAACGTTGCGACGCCAAGATGCACATTTTGCTTCACCGCTGGATGCAAACGTTTTATTTTGTGCCCTGATATTTGGGTTTGAGTTACGTGGGAGCCAAATAGAGCTGTGGGGATCAATAATACATCACATTCATTTTTTCACATTAATGATACAAACTGGTTAAAAGAAACGTTTTCAACTCGCACCATATCGTCTCTGAACGACAGCGACCACGTAATGGTCGCACCTTTTCATATTTAAATTAAAAAGCTGTTGTCCTGATCTACTTGACACTGGAAAGTCATGAACATGGACCAGGTGATGAAGGGAGGTCACTAATAACAGACTCTCTTACAGGTAAGCATGATTTTAAGAGTTGTCTCATGAAGAGAAACTGAACAAACTTTGTGAAACAGCTGCAGTAAAATCCTAAACCACTGGTGACGTCAATGTAAAGCATGAAGCTGTTTGTTTCCTTGTAAAATATGAAATTTAAAAAGTACAGCAAGAGTTAAACCACACGAAGGAGGTCAAGATTCATTAGAAAGGTAGATTTACTGACAGCCTCCCAGCTCCTGATGATGAACACACAAACAGCCAATCACCTCAGACTTTCAGCAGGTGAGCAACAACACCCTGCACGCCTGGATGATGTAGCCGAGACAACGTGGCTTTAAAAACACCGTCAGACAGACAGATAGACGGAGCAGAGCGGGTCTTTGAAGCCGGGGCGAGGTGAGCCGTGGATCAGGGGAGATTGATGCAGCGACACGCAGCTTTTGAAACCAAACCCAGAGTTGTGACAAGCGGTGATTAGCGGGCGTTTGTGTCTTTAAGCTCCACCCTCCGTCTGTCTCCAAGAAAACACACATCCACCCTTTTTTTCGTGTGTGTTTGAGCTCCACACAAGTCAGAGTCTGTGTGACTGTGGGCGAGATGGAGTGTTTGTGTGATGAGGTGGCTGCTCCGGGGAGGTGAATCCAGGTAAAAACACCGGAGCTCATTGATTTTTCTTCACGAACAACAGAGAGGACAGATCAAGTCAGAGGAAGATGGCCACCGTGTGATTTTGGTCCTGACTGACCTTTTTATTACGTACTAAAAATCTAAGATCAGTAAAACAAACCAAAAACAAAGATGAACGCTGAACATCCGGGCTGCGAGCTTCACCTGTTTTGGTTCCTTTCAAAATGGATGCCATGCTCGTCGCTGATGATCCTTCACGCTGCGACATCTGAAAGAAAATGGCCACATTTTACTTTTTGAACTTTTAAAGCACTCTTCACTAGCTCGCCGGTCCCCAGACCCCAAAACATTGCCCCTGGCTGAACAAATAAAATTTTCTATGCAACATCTTAACCTGCTGTGAAAATAACAGTTAATGTGATAAAACACTTATTAGGTGATAAAATGATGCTACAGGAGAAACATTTATAGTGTTTATATGAAATTAGTGGTTTGGAGCCGGTGTGCAGATGTTTAATAGCCTTGAGGTTCATGTCGTGGAACAATGTTTACACAGCAAGTTAATCAAGTTTGTGATAATGTGACTTTAAAACCACCTTTGACATCACAGTCACACGTACAGTAGAGGAGCGATCTACACGTGGAGGTTAAAACAGAGCGTGTTTTTACAGTGTGCTCCCCTGCAGCTGTTTGGCGGTGGAGGTGACTGTTTTTGCTCCGAGCAGTCGGCAGGAGCGGATCTGAGCACTGAACCGAAGCAAAGCAGAGTAATTGTCTCTTTCCTCCTTAACAGGATTAGAGCCCAGCGGTGTGGCGGGTTCAGCCCTCCAGTCAACCGTACGGCTGGAAGCTGCCAGAAGCTGCCAGCTGGACAACTGCTAGCGTTAACCGGGGTCACTGAGCTCCTCCGGAGTCTCAAAGTCTACGTGAGAGAAACAGAAAAAAGAGGTTTACAGGTTTGTTAACGTACGTTTACAGTCTCACTTAACTGGGACGAGTTAAATGAGGAGGAGGAATTCATTTGTGGCTTTAGATGCAGAAAAAACAATCTGGTTTGTCTAATTACCAAGATGCACGAGGGGTAAATATTATTATAAAATACTCATAAATCTTTGTGTTGCTGTTGTAAAATGAATCAGCCAACAAACAACAGACTTTCTTCAGGCTACCTGACAAAATCTAGTCAAGGTTTGTAGACTCGGTTCAAATTGTGGGACACAGACTGACGACACGTTGTGTGACCACGTACCACGACCACTGATTTGCAGATCTGACGCCAACATCGAAAAGTCATTGATGGTATGTTGCTAGTGGTTCAGTGACATATGCCGCTTCCTCCTGGCAGGTGGCACTTGAACGTGGTCGGCCACTGTCAGACTGACGCACCAGTACAGGCACCTGATGTATTTGCAAACTGAATGCCAGTGGGCTTGTTTTAGGACAAGTCCTGCTGTAAGTGTTTCAAAGAAATAATTGGCCCCGTCTCTGCTATCGATTGGTCAGACTGGCTACAGTGGCTAAGCTAACAGTAGCGTTGTAGGCTAAGCTCGTTCTAGTATTAGAGTACAACATCGGCAAACATATAGATATGAAATAAAAAGCATCGCACATATCCTGATACTTTATTTATTTGATTCACTGGGTTGTGTATCGTCATTAAAGACAGAGACAAATACATTTGTGGCAGCACATGTCATAAAACTGGCCCAGTGTCATTAAATGCACAACAATCAGCTCTGCAGATCACTGCTGCAGTCAGGTTGATAAACAGGAGTGAAGATAAATCCCAAAAGTTAAAAAGTAATCTGAGTGCTTCGTCCTGCAGAAGGTCCGGCTCCGAGCAGACATTCCCACGACGAACATGTAGTCATCAGCTGATGTCAGGGACGTTCTTGTGGACGTCCACATGCAGCCGTGTGGACTGTGTGTGTGCACGTGTGAACATGTCCACTAATGCAGAGACACTCGGTGCAGAATAAAGAGACTGAAGTTCAGGTTCAGGTCCACGTCAGGGCAGCAGAAGCTGTGTGGTCGGGCACCTTAATGTCTGATGACTGTGGGTCTTTAGGTTCCTCAAACTGCAGACAACAATAATTATCAGATGATGAACTCGCAGAAAGCTTCACTGACATTTAAAACAATTACACAAAGCCTCCCTGAGCTGCTCAAACCCTTCCAGACAGAGATGATGGTGGATTCCTGTGTGGGTTCCCTGTGGATGTAGAAGAAGGTGGTCCATTCATCCGTCCACTGATGGACCTACAGTCAGTCCTACAGTCCATCAGTGGGAGTGACTGTTCATGTACCCAGCTGTATGTTCTCACCTGTCTCTCCGCTCAGGGCCTTATGAACCTGATATGATAATAACAGCACGTCGCTGTAACAGGTCCGATTAGACAAACTGAAGATTAATGTGAGGTGACATAATAACAGCAGGAGGACGGGGGAGGGGGGGGTTACGTCTTCTGATGAGGAGACGGGGAATAAAACTGCCTCAGGTACTCTGATGTCTCTTAGTGAGTCTGTGGGAGGGATCATGTTTCCACCTCTGTGAGGACACTTTGAGTTTTAGATCTTGAAGTTTTCGAAAAGGTAAGAAAGGTTCAGAAAGCGAGGACATCAAGAAAGCAAAGACATGAAGGGACGAGGAGACATGTTGGAAAGTGAGGTCATCTTTGAAATTTGAATTCACGTTTTAGAAAGTGGGGACGCCTCGGAAAGAGAAGACATTTTTCATAATGTGAGGACATTTTGGAAAGGTTTGCACTTATTTGAAGGATGAGACAAGTTGAGAAAGTGGAGACATTTTTTGGAAAGTAAAGCAAAGCTTAGAAAGTTAAGACATCAAGAAAGCAAAGACATTTAGGGATGTGAAGACACTGTTGGAAAGTGAGGACATCTTTAAAATGTTAATGCACGTTTAGAAACTGAGGACATTTTCTATGAAGCGAGGACATTTTTTGACTTCTTTAGATGATGAGACAAGTTGAGAAAGTGAAGACATCTTAGAAAAGGGAAGAAAAGTTTAGGAAATGAGTCCGTCATGGAAAGAAAAGACATCCATCAGACTTCTTATATCAACGACACACCGCTTACATGTTTGTCAGTGTTGTACAGTAGACACACACACACACACACACACACACACACACACACACACACACAGATCAGCAGACAGTTGATTTAGTTCCAGTTTCAGGAGACTGACTGCAGACATTAAAAGATGAAACGCTGCTGCTCCTCTGTGCTTCTGCTTACCTCTGTGTAACCCCTAACACACACACACACACACACACACACACACACACACACACACACACACACACACATCTTTACACGCTAATGACACTAATTACAAGCAATTACTCGACATATCTTGTGCCGCCCTCCGGCTGTGTGTTAAAGCGGGTTGATTCAGACGGAGGTACGTTGACCTGTGCAGCTGAAGGTGCAGCTGAAGGCCTCACACTGAGTCTGTGTGCCTTTAGGTTTAAAGGAGCGTACCACTGTTTTTTTAATATAAATATGACTGCTTTGATTTATTTCCCAACATTTTCTCAAACAAGACGTGAGATCTTAAGACTGATTTCCTGACTTCCAGACAGCTTTTTGGTTTCAGCTCATTTAAATGAAAGTCAACTTTAAAAGAGAGACGTCGTCATCGTTTGTCACCGAACCCTCTCAAGGATCCTGTGACGTCTAATGTTAAAGACAAATCAACGAGCAGACAGAAATATATGAAACGCCTAAAAAGACTTTCAGCATTTATGGAAAGTGAGGATTGTTTCAGAAATATGTTGATATTATAATAAAACAAACATTTATCAGGGTTGTAAAAAAAAAGTCATACTTGAGCAAAAATAAAGATACTACTTTGGTAAAAGTTAAAGTCAGTCATATGAATAGTAATCGAGTAAAAGTATCTGATATTAAATGTATTTAAGCATTTACTTGTATGAACTGTTTTACTTTTAATATTTATGCATTTATCGATTATCAGAATTTTTAATCTGAATGCCGATTAAATAAATTAATTTAAAAATGTGCAACTTTGGCTCTGAAGTAACTAAAGTTATCAAATAAAAGTAATGTAACTCATCAACCACTCACTCATCATTACTGCGAGTAAAATTAAACATTAATGTTCTACTTCGGCTCTGAAGCATCACGCAATCTGTAAGTAGCTTCTAACTAAAGTAATCTAATAAATGTAGCGGAGTTAAAGTATAAAGCAGCAGAAAACACTGACAATACTAGTATAACTACCTCAAAATTGTACTCAAGTGCAGTACTTGAATAAATGTACTCAGTTACATCCTGTTACTGTGTTTAATGATACATTTCCTGACTGTCTCACCTGGATCATCACTCGTGAGGCTGATGAAGGAATGAACTGAAGTATGCTGAACACCTGATGAATGTGATGTGTTTACACTGAAGCTGTCTGGAGTCGACACACACACACACACACACACACACACACACACGACAGGAGTCTAATTACAGTGTGTGTGTGTGTGTGTGTGTGTGTGTGTGTGTGTGTGTGTGTGTGTGTGTGTGTGTGTGGTTTCAGTGGCAGCTTTAATCCCAGCAGCCGTTTAAACACTTATCTGTGTCAACGAGCTCAGATCCATTACAGTCCCAATATGCAAATCCCACTGATGTATCTGTACTGTAAATGTTTGACTGAGTCATTATGAGGAGTGAATGTGGAGGAGGTGACGGCCGAACAAACATCGGAGGCGGGGAGCTAATCTGGGTGGCAGACAGTCAGGAGAGCCCGGCTAATTAGGTTTACTGCAGTCAGAGTAATGATGCTGGTTCTGCTTCAGGCTTTCTGCACATTTTGTCTCTGGACTGCAGAAACACCTGATGAATTAGATTAATGTGACCGACCCGAGCGCCAGAATCAATGTTAGACAAGTACGTTTCTGCAAAATCACAGATATGTTTTATGTTGCAGTTTTTTACGTTTGCTTTAGTTGAATTTTCTTCTTCTGTTTGTCACAACGCTGTGCTGATGCTCTGGTTAGGTTTAGGAAAACATCCTGGTTTGGGTCTAAAATACCTGTTTTGGTCGCCAGACTCATGGACAGAGATGGTCCAACTTGCCATGAAAAACAGCCGGTTTCGGTCGCAACAAAACCAGCTGGAAATGTCTGCAGGAGCCCTTAAAATATTCAGTGATGTGACTCGAGCTGCGGTTGCTGCAGGTAATTCGGTCGTTTAGGAGAATCCTGCAACTCTGTTTTGTTGTGAAGCTCCAGAAATGTTTTGTGGACTACAAACCTTTACCTGACTTTCATCAACATGGAGGGAGGAGATGATTTTTTATTTTTTTTTGGGTGAACTGGTCCTTTAAAGTTGCTTTCATCAACACTTTCTTTAGTCAGAAACAAAGCAAATAGCTCGTACTGTGTACTCATGCTCTGGTCAGTTTTAGGCACAATAAAACCACTTGGTTAGGGTGAGGAGAGTGTAATAGTTTGGCTTAAAAAACCTGTTTTTGTCCCACGATTATAGACGGTGATCCTGTGAGAAATAGAAGTTTTGGTCATCATGAAAACGGCTGGAAATGTTCTCAAGGTCTCCAGCTCACCTTAATAAAATCCAGTAGTGTGACTTGAACTGCAGTTGCCTTGTTGGCTTGTAATAACGCCACCATGCCCTCCACCTCCTGCTGTGACAGGTGGCTAATAAGCATATAATGAGCGCGATATGCTGCGTCTGGTTCACAGCTCGACCTCAGACATCACTGCAGTGAAGTCATGAGCATCACTTCTCAGTATTGACCTCTTGTGTGTTTGAGAGTCAGGGGGGAAAAAGTCCGATCAGTGCCTCGTTCTGGTGAATAAAATGATGAATTAAGCGTCAGCTATCATTAAGTGCCTCTCACTGTCGCTGACAATCCTCCTCTCTAATGAGTGTGTTCAGGCTATCAGTGTCTGTGTGTTATCAGCGGCAGAGCAGTTAGCGAGCTGATAGCGCTGATGACCGCCTGCCGTCTGTGTTGACTCTCCATGCTGAGCTGCAGATAACAGCAGATCAGATTATCACCTGCTTCGCTCTCTGGATGTTAGAGCTCGACCCGTTCTTCTGACTGCTGGACAAATCTCAGAGTTTCGGCGCCGGATCACGCAAAAACCAGGTGCCGCCAACCAAAGTGTGCAAACTGCGGCTGACAGTGAGGAAGAGGAGCGAAGGTGGCGAGGTAAGAGGACAGCGAGCGAGCGTGGGGGGAGGGGGCGGGGGGTTCGTGGCTGAGTCGGGCCGGTGGTGCTGAAGTGTTGACACAACAAACCTTTCAATTAGCAGCAGGCGGCAGCAGCTAACTGTGCTGATTAGCAGAGCGCTGGGGGCATGTGTGACTGTCCTGATGAAACCAGGGATGAAACCAGCAATAACACAACAGGTGTCAGCACAACATATGCAGGTATGGTCTAATCATGGTGCATTGCATTCTGGGTAGTAGTTACCATATTTTAGGACACTGGTTCCTATCAACCTAGGGTCAGACAGTTATGGAGGAAAATACCGGACCGGGGAGCAATTTTTACAACACATTCCTCGTATCAGCGATGTCATTTGCCTCAAAATAGATTTTTTTGAGTGTCAAAGTGTTTGTGCACGAGCTGGACTTCATCTGAGAACTTTTAAAGGTGCCATTTGTAAGAAAAATAGATTTTTGAGTCTCATTCCCAACGTTGGGATTGTAGGACGGGTCGGCCGCCATCCCAAAGAGTCATTATCTGACGAGTTGTGAGTGAGACTCTCAACTTTTTATACAAATAAAAGCCCCGGTGCTGCTGTTGGTTCGAGGCCACGCCCTCCTCTCTCCTGCTATCTGTGTGTTACTGTCTCTACAGGAAACAACAACCGCCGGGCGAGCAACCTACACACTGAGAATGAAAATACTTTATCGAGCACTGAATCATGACACAAGCTAGAAATAACGATAAAACCAATGGGTTGCGCAACTCGTGCACGGCGGTGCTTCTCTTCTGGGTGCAGCCGGTACAGTACAAATCACAGAAGATCATAAAAATCAATACTCTTTATTAACAGTTACATTAAAGATTGAGCAAACTGTGGGATTCACATGTAGCTTCATCAGTTTCGCCCTCTCTTAATAATGTTGATGTTCTCAGACTCTCCTCTAAAGAAGAAGAAGAAGATCGTACAATATAAGAACAGTGAAGCCGGTGCTCTGCGTTTAACCCATCTCGAGGGACCAGGGGTCGATGTTCACGTCAAGAGTTCATGTTTTTGATGGTGAATGGTGGAAAAGAAAAACTCAAATATTTGTGCAGCCACAGAACCCAAAGCTGCGATCCGTCTGTCGGATGATGGGATTTGAACAATTATCTAACCAGCCAAACTTTAAAACCTGTCCACCTCCGCACCACGTTAGGACACCTGTGTAAGCAAACACTGGGTGGAGGAGGAGGTTTCAGACCAAAAACAAACGACGTAGGTTGAAACTTGTATTATCAGATGATGTTCGTCTGCACCGAATAAGGCAATTATTAATTTTGTAATGTTGATGCAGCATTTTTGAGGCTCCGTTTGTTCACTTCCTGACCTCCATCAGTCTGTCTGGTATTTACCCGATAACACTGAACTCTGCAGCATCATATCTGTGGTGTCTCCATACTTTTGGCTCACTCACCACAAAGTCATCATCTTCTTCTTATCTTAAATATGTAAAAGTTCTTCTTCTGCAATGTTTGTGGTCAAATAAAAAAAGACGAAGCCGTTCCAGCGCCGTCTGCGGCGACGTGACGATCGAGTTCAGGTGTATTTTTGTGTTTCAGTCACAACAAAAGAAAGAATGTGAAGGATTCCTCACACTTCTCCTCTGCACTCTCTGCAGATTTGTTCTTACCTGTTTGCCGTTGCAGAAGACGCATACCTGCTCCGTGAGGCGTGTTTTGCAAACAGCGATATTGCAGGATGCTACACACACACACACACACACACACACACACACACAAACATGGAGCTTTGACATACTTTGAGCATACTCTCATACAATTATGTTAAACACACACACACACTCAAACACATGCAGAGATGTCACATACTCTCACCCTCATGTACAAACAGACAGATGCACACACACGTTCACACATGCTTTTTAGGGCCCCTGAGAATAATCCCATCTTCAACCCAGTTTAACAATTTCACTCTGATTTACTCACAGAAAAACCTTAAAAACGTGAACATTCACCCACCTTCAGGTATTACTGCACAGCTACAGGCTTCACAGGCAGTAAAGACGGGTTAGTGTCCTCTGTTAGTGGAGGTTTGTTGGGGAAACCTGCAGCCTGAGAGCACGACCTGCAGACACTACTGCTGCCTGCGATTTAACACTGAGAATGACGATGACCTGAGTGACTGACGACCTTCATCAACAAATCCACATATGTATGAAAGCTGCCTCACGTATCCTGCGTCTATTTGGAGCGTCGGTCGCGCACGTCCTCGTAAATGAACACTACGTTTTTGCAAAGATGCGTTACGGACATGAACAGCAGGGGAAGCGTAGGGCCTGTGTGTGGATGTGACGGGGTCAGGGGTCAAGCTCGAAGACAAGCTAAGGTGCGCCATCTAGTGGTAGCTCGGATATTTTGTAGGCAACTATGTGAGCAACGCAGCCGCTGTCTTGTGAATGCTCCGTTAATAAAGCTGTATAAATATAAAAACAGTATCTCCAGCCTGAGACGTCTTTATTAAATACTCACAAAGGTGCGGACACAACATGCTGAACCAGTGAAACTAAAAGTGCAGTAATACATTTTGTTGGACTACAAAGCTCAATATCCACCTTTATAATGAGTTGTCACTAGATTGAGATGATTCTAACTGATACAGCAAGAAATGCAAATCATCATTCACGTAATTTTGCAAAACAACTCCAGCTCAATGTTGGCTTATTAGCTCGGCCCACAACTTTCAGCATTGTCGGATGAAGCAGCCTGGCTCAGTTGTCTTTCAACTGTAGCTCACAGTTTTAAGAGGTTTTGTTCATACAGATTCAAGTTTTTTGTTGGTTTACTTTGAAGAGCCTCTAAATTCATTGTATCCCTTTTAAATGAACCAGACAGAAGTAAAGATCTCGTTGACATGTTACTTTGGTTAAACTGAAAGTCGCCCGTATGAAGTAAAAGTCTGATAATAAATGTACTTGAGTATCAAAAGTAATTTTCAGGCAGAAAATAAATTAAATACAATCAAGTCTGATATTCAGCATTTTTAATTTTTACTTTCCTGATTATTGAAATCAGTGTTTCTGTTATCTAACTACGAGTAAAATGTATTGAAAATGAGTTACTTTGGCTCTAATCTGTATTATCTGTAAAATGTATTTATTTGCCTCCAACATGTAAAAGAGTGGAAGTATAAAGTAGCAGAAAGACTCAAAGTACGAGCACCTTTTAAACTGAACTGAAGTAAAGTACAAACAAAACAACTTTCCAGTCGTCTGGATGAAAAGTCGACTTTTCCATATTCTTAAATCTCCTGATTCTCCAAAGATAGAAATGTTCCCTCCGCGGTGTTTAAACGTGCCCGTGGGCTAAAAATTCATAAAGTCATTCCTGGGCAGGGTGGATTCTCGCCCACACAGGGATCAATCATAATTTTTGGAAAATGCGTGCATGATGAAATGCAGCTTTGAGTCAACAAACACTTTGAATAGGATGCCCAGATTGAGCAGGTGAGGTCATGACCCATTGTTGCAGGTCGTCCCGCCTCCTCTTCATATTTTCCTGTGCGATGCACGCCGTCTGTCATCGCGTCGCTGATGTAATTATCCCCCTGTTTGGTTTTGGATTTGAGTTTCACCTTCATCCGCCCTCACCTCCGATCCGTCACTTTTCTCTCCTCATTATTTTCCAGCAGTCATCCTGTCTTTTACAGGCCGTCTGTGTTGATTTTGGACCGCGGGTTTGATTCTCTGCATGCTAATCTGAGAGCTTTTATCACTGTGAAAACACAGAGACACCTACGCCTGGGACTGTTTCCTAATGAGCCTATTGTCGCGGCTCGTCGGTGTGATGGTGCGTTACACCCTGCAGAGTTCACCGTCCGAAATAATCTTCACGTTTATCTGATAACATGCGATAGTTCTGTTCCTGCATCTGAATCTGTATTTTTCGATTAAAGCAAGTATGTGATTTCTGGCACTCAGCGTCTCTCAAACCAAACGAGAGGTAAAGATGTGAGCAGCGTTGGATCGCCTCTGAAGTTTTCTTCACGTTACGTTTCGTCCTCGCTCTCTGACTCTCCTGGAAGTTACAGCGACAGACGACCGAACGAAAAACACAAAGTTACCTTGAATAAAAGTTCGACTTCCTCTGGGTTGAATATGTTAGAAACCTTTGTAATAATAAAAGAAGACATCTCAACAAAATCTATGACGAAGGTCGAGCGGCTTAAAGAAACTTTGATGCAGAGATGATGATAATATATCAGTAAAGTGCTTCACAAACTTTCTGTGAATTTCGGAAACATGGCTCTCGTGGTGTTTAATTAGTTGCCACAGTGACAACTGATCAAAACCTTCATCAGTTCATGCTGCAAACATGAAAACATAATATAACTCATATGAAAAATGGTTAAATATGATATGAATGGCAGTGAGAGAGATTTCAACTGGAACCCCCTGAAGTCGGACACACCTCAGATCAGCACTTCTGTCGTGTTTGTGTCTGACAAACAGTTACAGTTTTGTCCAACTTCTATCTGTGGACGTGTCGCTAACAATCTCTAACCTGACCAGACGAGACTGTAGCAGAGAAAAGTTTGCACATTTTCCACGAAGGAAGTATAAAAGTCGACTTATCTTGAATCTCAAAATATTTGGACCTAATCTTTCCAACCTTCAGTCCAGTGTTTGGAAAACTACAGGTGGAGATCATAGACTGAGCAGAAGCTGGAAACATCCTTCCTGTATCCTCCTGTGGAAATTAACCACGACTTAAGTGGCAACGAAACTGGGTGTTTTTCTTAAAGAGCCATCTATTTATTGTTCTGTCAAAACAGGGGATTTTTCACAGAAAGTCAGACCATCTCCATCCGTGACATTGACGATCAAAGCAGATATTTTAAGACTAAAAACAGCGCTGTGACAGTAATTTTGCATTAATTAATTACATGAATTACATGTAAGCGTGTGTGAATGTTCCAGCTTTGTGTGTCTTTTTAAACATGCCTTAAAATACCTGCAACATACGTAAGCATGCGTGTCAGCATTGTAGATTTTATGAATTTCTACTTGGATTTAACAAGGTAAAGTTTTAAATCTTCTCTCATGCTGGACCCTGAATGCGGCCACGACCGCTCTGATCCTGAACAATCATCATCCGCTTCCCCCACGCCGCCTTATCACTGACATCATTATTTGTGTGTGGGATTACAGCAGAACAAAGGTCATGTTAATGCTGTGGGAAACGCCTCCAGTCCCTCCACTGATCACTATATCTGCTCACAGTCGTGGGTCTCAGCGCCGGGCTTAAAGGTTCAAGGCGTCTTCGGCTCGGCAGCTTCCGTGTCTTTTGTGGACAACCTTGGGAGGCTTTTCTATTCAGCCCGGGGTGTATTATAGCTGTCAGCGCTCGGGCTATATGTAATTAGTGTCGGGGTCAAAGGTCAAGGCGGGATTTAAGCCTGAGACCTACTGGTCAGTCAACAAACCTGGGGACCAAATCCCCCTGGACTCCGGGGACGGAAACCCCGCTGCTGACAGATCTGAGCCACACACACACACACACACACACACACACACACAGGTTTGTTAGATTTGATATGAGAAAAGACACAAAACAGGTTTTAAGCACAAACACAAACATGCAGCTTTAACATGGATTCACTGACAAATACCTGCTTCATGCTAACTGATGCTAATGAAAACTGGAAATTGGAGAAAGGAATTTATTCAATTTATTACATTTATAAACTGCAATCTGTGTCAAAACAAATCTAAACACACACGTCATCCAAGTACTAGTGATATCTGAAGATAAACCAGAGAAGACGATCATAGAAACCTCAAGATTATATTGATTATGATGACTTCAGTGTAACCAGGACTGTATGTCGTTCCCACTCTGTGCATGATAAGTGCAGAATGATTAAAGGAACAGTTCACATTTTTTTCAAGTTTATATTAACACACAACCCAAACACCAGAATAAATGTTAATAAATGTTAAGTATGTTTCTGTAAAACCGCAGATAAGTTGAAACTTTATCTTGAATTTTCTATTTCTTTCCTGTCACAACACTGTGTTTATGCTCTGGTTCGGTTTAGGCACAAAAGCCACTTTGTTAGGGTTAAAAAAACATCATGGTTTGGCTTAAAAATCCTGTTTCTGTTGCCAGACGTATGGACGGAGATGGTCCGACTTCCCGTGGAAAGATAGCCACCACAAAGCACGCTGGAAATGTCTCAGTGGTGTGACTCGCGCTCTTTCTACTCCACAGCTGCTTCAGCTGTTCAGCAGAACGCTGCAACTCTGTTTCACTGTGAAGCTCCAGAAATGTTTTGTGGACTACGAGACTTCACCTGACTTTATATCATCAGGAGGAGACGATGACTGAGCCTGACTTTATATCATCAGGAGGAGATGATGACTGAGCCTGACTTTATATCATCAGGAGGAGACGATGACTGAGCCTGACTTTATATCATCAGGAGGAGACGATGACTGAGCCTGACTTTATATCATCAGGAGGAGATGATGACTGGATTTTTAAGCTCCTTTAAAGTTGCACTCATCAGACAAAAAGACTTTGTCCCTGAGATTTTGTACTTGATTATAGTTTTGACTGTCGTCCTCGCTGCAGCTGCACGACTCGACTGCTTCTTTAAATTCCTCCTCAGTTTATTTTCAATACTTTAAATAAATGTGGGATTTTCATTTATAAAGATGTGTTTTGTGGTATAATCCACGTTAATTAAAGGATTTCAGTTACCACACACACACTCACACACTCCACATTCATGCCGGATCTCACACACACGCACACACACACACACACACACACACTCCCTCATCCCTTATTTTCCACACACTTGTATTACACAAAGTTGTTGGGCGCAGCAGTTCACACCTGTAGCCAGGAGGCAAATAACAACAGCCACTACACGACATAACACACACAGACCTCACACACACACAGAGAAACACACGTTAGCTGCACGCACAGGTTAACATCATACATGCAGACACAACGACACATAATCAGCAACGGAAACACACAAACATTCATCACATCACACAATAAATACAGGTCAAAATCTAAACACACACACACACAGGATCCACCTGCTCGTGCCAGCTTCCACACCAACATGAAAGCCTGTAATTACATCGTCATGAATGCCTGAGTGCACGGAAAGTTCAGCAGCTTTTTTCTGAAACCTCAAGGCTTCGTCCTGCGGTTCCTGCTGATGTCAGCGCGTAACAACAACAGCCACCCAGCGGCGGCGAGTGCAACCTCGCCGATCTGTCAGCGAGTCGGAGGCACCGATCCTTTAAAATAAAGGTGGTGATGCCGTATTGGAAAAAAGGCGTCGTGGGGCCGGTGTGCTGTGGAGATAATGAAGATAAAACACCCTCTACCTGTTTACTCGATTCTCAGTTTGACCTTTTGTGACATAAATTGTTAAAACATGAACACAGAATAAATCTAAAGGTTTTATTTGTTCATCAGTTTTCTCTTTCTGTCTTGTCACAACGCTGTGCTCATGCTCTGGTCAGGGTTAGGAAAACATTATAGTTTGGCTTAAAATACTTGTTTTGGTCCTCGGTTGCACAGCTGGAAATGTCCCCAGGTCTCTTTAAAAACACCTGCTACTGTCACCACAAACACGGCTGGAAATGGGCCGACTTCCCATGAAAAATATCCAGGTGAGGTTGCCACAAACACAGCTGTTATATTCCTGAGGTCGAGCTAAAAACACCTGGTTTTGCTGCTACACACGTGGCTGGAAATTGTCCCAAGTTTTCCTTGAAAATATCCAGTAGCTTCACACTTCAAAATGCTGAAACGCAGACTCGAACTGCGATCAGCCGCTTGGCAGCTTCATCACCTGTGCAGAGAAATGTAGGCTCACAAACCATCCAACAAAATCAGCGACTCTAAATTGTTATCAATCCAATACATGAAAAAGAGCGACAGCGTGAAAAGCAAAGAAATACGATTTGCATACATTCACTTTGTCTGCATTTGTTATTTTGCTCTGCAGGGTTAGTTTCACCTAGTTGGCCCCAATGATCTGTAAAATAACTTCAGACTTATAAACGCTATTTAACGCTGCATGTTTTCAGGAGTTGGTAAAGACCTTCGAGCTCACTGAAACACCCAGTCAGTGGGAAAAAACAGCTCAATATTTGTTCAGCTAACATATGTCAGCTGGTTCACGCGTCATTCAGTCCTCGACTGCATCATCACCTCGAGGGTTAATGTAAGACTGGATGCCAGCGGTCTCTGGAGTTCGAAGTCAGACACTGGCAGTGAGAGACGCAGTAATTTGTGGTAATGTCACACTGATGTACGCAGGCTCAAGCTAGACGAAACAAACAGGAAACAAATGCTCAAATTCATCTGTCGCACAGACGTCAAGTGAAGTCATCCGGAGCTTGGGAATGGGTGTAATGTTTTGCTTCAAGAGAAACGGCAGTCATCATTCACATTTTTTAAAAAGCAGAAAACACCACTGCTGTCATTCGTCTGGTGACGTCAGGCTTTAATCCGAACCTTCTCGCATATTCAGAAACCGTAAATCAACACAAAAATCTGCAGGTTTACGAAAACAAGCAACAACTTAATGAATTCAAACTGTGAAACTTAACTGCTCAGAAGCAACACGAGCGTTTTTATGGACGTACGTTCTTGTTTTTGCCTCGTTTTTCATTTATGACTTCTTATTTTTATGATTTCATCTCATTCCATAATTATTTGCTTTTCTGACGTTCTGTAAATCGTTTTGCAAAAGTCCAAGTTTTTATGTGTCATCGTCTGTGATCGTCTGTGGTTCTGATGTCTGGGTCGTGAGGGATTTTCTCTCCACTTGATGTTCGCTCTGCCGTCCAATAAATTCACTTCGTTGTGCAACAGCCGACAGAGATTTTTTATTATCGGTAATCTGCAGCAGTTATCAGGCTCCCACCCCTCCCCTGAAGCAAATTAAAGCTGGCGCTGATGAAGCATTCCAGTCAAGTTGTGTCACATTTTAACTGATAAACTCTTCATCCCAATCAGGCCGAGACCTCGAACCTGACTGGATGACTTTCATCATTAAAATAACACATTTAGAGGGCAGATCTGTCAGCTCTCTGTCTCCGTTTTGTTTTTAAAAGACTTGTAAGAATAGATTAAATCTAAAAATCTATTTCGAAATCCCTCTTTGCACAGGATTGTTGTTTGCCTGAGATCATGTGACTGCTGAATAAATGCTCCGTTTATCTGTGCACATCTACAATAAACATCTGTAAAGTGAAAATTTCACAACAAATTTCTAACCAGATTTTCTTTATTGTTGCATCACGTAATCTTGATAAAATTCCTTTTTAAAATAGTTTATATCAGCAGAATAAAATGTTTTTATTTCACCTTTCAGGAAGCAGTTTGTTCTCGTTATATGTACCATGAAGACGTCTCTACAACACGTGTGACGTTACATGTTTAGGACTTTCATGTGCTGCTGTTGAGACGGTTTGTAAGCGTGAGAACGACTAAATGTATGATGTGTGACAGCAAAACCGGATGTTTTGAGCAAGACAAGTATACAAACTACTTCCTAGGTTTAGGAACAGATCATACTTTGGGATTAAATAACAACGTTGAGTCCCACAACTTACAAGACTTAAGTTACAAAAAGTGACGTCATGTAAAAAACAATCAAAGTTTTGCAGAGACGCACATTTCCAACATTTATTCTGGAGACTATGTTTTCTATATTCATAAGAAGTAGGTCAGTGTGAAGCAAAATAAAAATCAAGTCGAGTGTAAATATGACTTATTACTGGTTGGTTGGTGTCCATTAACGCACACATCACCTGCACACATTTGAATATTTCATCCCAGTTCAAGCAGTCGCGCTCACAGGGCCGTCGGGGGGGATCGGTGTCCATGGATCTAGACTGAAGGACCCGGCATGCTGCTAAGTCCTTTTTAATACACGACATAGCTAACTTAATGCTAAGCTGACATAACCTGGCTGACACAGAGGGGGTCAGGAGATACAGAGGAAGGAGGAAAACTGCTCTGGAGGAAACACGATTACCATCAGCAGAGCGCCCAGTTTATGGCACAAGTGAGAGAGAAACGTGTTGTTATTTAGCGTCGGACACAAAGAGACAGAATAAACACAGTCAACAGTAAAGTAGAGCAAAGTAAAACCAGAATAAAATGTCTGTATGTTCCTGCAGACTTCGGATACGTTAGGAGAGATGAGACCAACCCAGGGACCACTGATCAAGATGTTGTTTCAACATTTGTAAGTGTGAAACTTCTGGACATTTTTCACGAGACATCAGGACATTTGTCAGCCATGTCTGTGGAGACAGAACCAGGAATTTTAAGCCAAAACATGATCTTTTCTCACCCTAAACAAGTGTTTCTTTGTGCCTTTGTTTGTGCCATTTTTGATTTTCGTTTTATATAAAAACTCCAACAACAAGGTAAAAAAAAATCACCACAGCCATCAGGGAAATATTTAAATAGATTAAATCAGATGAAGATATTTTCTTCTGAACTGGAGGAAAAACAAACTTCTACATTTCGTTACGAAGCTGAAAAAAGTCTCACAATTTTCAATTCACAAAGAAAAGACGCCTTCACTCTGGAAAAGAAAACACAAATGGGTGAAATATTGGTGTAACAGGTGCAGCGAAGCAGACCAACTTCTCCTTTAATGAAGCCTGAAGCAGCAGCTCCTGTGTGTGTGTGTGTGTGTGTGTGTGTGTGTGTGTTTGACATGAGTTTCATCCAACAGCATTAATCACAGAAATTGGTCAGAAATCAAGTGTTGCCTTTGACCGCCGAACGTTTCTTCTTTCTTTTTTTTTTCGCCTTTTTTTTTTCGAGCTGCGGACAGCTGTGGTCATTTGGCTTTTCAAAATAAAAGCCTCAGGTGTCCTAACTCTTTGAGACAGAGGGTCAGAAACATCACCTCAAACTGTTGATTGTCGCAACTGTATTGTACATGTGAGGCCGGAGGGAGCGGCGAGGCTCCGGGCTTCATTAAGTGAACTCATGAAGTGTGTGAGAGGTCAGAGCCCACGCAGCGCTGCCTAATAAGAACACCAGCGCCCCCTCCACACCGCCTCCGCCCAGTCAGACACTGGGCCTGTCAGTTAGCATCTCAGACCTCCTTACTGGTCCTCTGTTCCGCACCAGTAGGCCTGCCTGGTAACCACTAACCACTGGGTGGTGTGTGTGTGTGTGTGTGTGTGTGTGTGTGTGTGTTCGTGCTCATGTTCACACAGATTCTGCAAAATCCCATTCTTTGTCATATCTGGTGTTTTTGTCTCGTGTGAAAAGCTAAAAAGGAAATTTAATGTGATCTGTTTAATCTGATTGGATCTAATCTTTTAAATTAGACACAATTTTTGGTTTGAAATGCAGCTCGGTCCGACCGCTGTGATCACATCTGTCGCCCGCGTGACGCTTATATGAATTCACCACCGCGGGAGGTTTTTCTTGTGTAGCACAGCCAGTCCCCAAAAACTTGAGAATAAGGGCGGCATTATTTTATTTTCATCTTTTTATTTGAGTAGAAAATCAACAGGCACAAACAAAACTACACGACACGAATCAAAAACACGTTGAAAACAAACACACAAAAACAGGAAGGTTAAAATACAATTGAGGCTTTTTTACTGAAATCTTCTTTATATGTGTTGATACATTAAATCCACCTCCAGCGTTTATCAGATGTCTGTCTTGAGTTTCAAAGCAAATGTTTATTTTTCCATCACATTAAACCAGTCTGCTACAGTGGGCGAACCTTGACTACAAAAATCAATCTTAATTTTTAAAACTTTTCCCATGTTATCCCTGACTGTCTTCCAATAGTGGCAAATCCCAGTGCAATCTCAAAACACATGATAATGATTTGCTCGCTGCATCGCCCTGGACTGTTGAACTGGTGTTATAAAGCATCTGACCCAGTTTTTCCAGTTAAACTCTCTGCAGGACAGTGAGTTGGTTGATTTCTGTTCCACTCCTCCAACGATAATACAATATACAGACTCTTGTATAAAAAAAAGCTGTCTAACGCCGCGACTTTAAAGGTGCAAATATGTGAAATAGTTGGGTGTTAATCCCTTTTTGCACCTTTAAGACTCCAACCATTGCTTTTTATCTTCGCTGTAAAGGTTTTCCCAACCTTAACAAAAAACTTATTTTAACCCAAATCCCTTATTTAACCAAGTGTCACATCATAAAACGGTGATTTGTGACACTTTGGAGGGAACAGACAAATTAATATTTAATATTTTCCTGGACATTTTAAACTCTGATATTTATCTTAAAAACTAACACTTTAGGAAACATTGTCACTCCAGCGCTGATTTGAAGCTTCATTCCTCTTCAACTTAAGCAGATTCAGTGTGTAGGACTTAGCGGCATCTAGTGGTGAGGCTGTAGATTGCAGTCAGCTTTGGTTTGTCCGCTCTGGGCTACTGTAGAAGACACGGCGGACTCCGAGGGAAGAGGAGCTGCTCCCTCTGCAGCTGTAAGAGGAAAACACGACAACTCTCAGTTTCAGATGATTACACACTAATGAAAACATGATTATGAATATTTTTTTTTCATTTCTGCCGATAGAGCCTCCTAAACCCTGCACACTGGACCTTTAATAGGATTCTTCCTCCATCAAACGGAAACTTTTAAAAGCCTTCGCCTCGTTTTTCGCACATTTTCCAGTCAGACTCCGACAAAGACCGACGCTGGCAGGCTGATCTGTGATCTGTGTGTTTGTCTTGTTAAAACGTCAACACTCAAAATACTGCCGACTGTTTCTGCACTCCGAGTGTGTGTGTGTGTGTGTGTGTGTGTGTGTGTGTGTGTGTGTGTGTGTGTTCAGGATCAGAGTGTGTAAATCACTGAGACAGGAGGCAGCAGCTCCGTCCGCTGACCACACACACACACATCAACCTCACTAACCTGACTACAGGCCTAACCACACACACACACACACACACACACACACACACACACACACACACACACACACACACACACTCCAGGCTGTCCCTGCTCTGTCAGTAGCTGGCAGCCTCTCTCTCTCTCCAGCTCGGAGCTGATGAAAGCGTCGAGCAGTTGCCGTGACTGCAGCGGTGGCGGAGAGAGAGAGGAGCCGTCATTAAGTGCTACAGCTTGTTTCCACAACAACATATCACTGATTATTATATCGTGTCACTTCCTGGTTCGGCATCCCCACGGCGACCAAAACGATCAAAGAGGAGGGGGGCGGCCGGGCGCCAGTCACCTCCGATTAGAACAACAAATACACATCGGCTGCAGGAAGTCTGACAGAGTCGAACCTCCTGTTTCACAATCCATCACCTCATCTGATCGTCCCGGTGCTTTCACTCGCAAGAGGTCATCTTACTGAGATGGAAGTCTCTGTTAAACAAACCTTTTGTTTTAGAGTCTGATCGTGAGTTTGCGACCTCGTCTGAAGCTTTGATGATCACCTGTAATGACCCTTCAGGCTTTTCCCTCATCGTAGGGGGGTCAGTGAGCAAAGGAGGAAGTCAAGTGATGGTGTTAGAGAACCACAAAGTCCAAAGGGAGGAGGCCGGGATGGATGGATGAGTTAACAAATCATTGGATATCACACGACCAGGAAATAAGACTTAACAACCGACTGTTCAATCTACAGAGGGTTCTGGGGGGAGAGCTCCTGTATCTTGTTAGGATGCCTCCTGGGCGCCTCCCGTGGGCGGTGTACCGGGCAAGACCAACTGAGGAGGAGACCTCGGGGCAGACCCAGAACTAGCTGGAGGGACTAAATATCCCATCTGGCCTGGGAACGCCTCGGGATCCCCCAGGAGGAGCTGGAAGGTGTTGCTGGGGAAAAGGAGGTCTGGAGTACCCTTCTTATGGATGGACGGATGGACGGATGGATGGACGGATGGATGGATGGATGGACGGATGGACGGATGGACGGATGGATGGATGGATGGACGGATGGACTCCAGGTCCACTAACCTCAACAAAAACATTATTCAAACCCCTAATGAGCTTTGACCCTCCAGTGGAAATATATCTTAACACCTGAAGGAAACTAAGTAAACTCACTAAATGAGTTCAATGAGCAGCAGTTTGTGTTGTTATGTAGTTTTGTAGTTTTGTTTTGCTGCTGCTTGTTACTGTGAAAAAGTCCAGGTGAAGTCTCTCTGGACTCGTCTTTCTCTTGATCCAACAGAACCACGTGCAGACTTCCCCCGTCTCTTGTCTCTGCTCTGTTCTCATCAGCAGCTCTATTGACAGGAGCCTCCCATCCATCCCTCCATCCCTCCCTCCATCCCTCCATCCCTCCCATCCATCCCTCCATCCCTCCCTCCATCCCTCCATCCCTCCCTCCATCTCTCCTCCATCCCTCCCTCCATCCATCCCTCCATCCCTCCATCCCTCCCTCCATCCCTCCATCTCTCCTCCGTCTCTCCCTCCATTCTTCAGAGGGGCACAACCTTTACTAATCTGCCACCCGGCGCCGGTTTGTTCCCTCGTTCACCCTCCTCGTTCGTGCACAAGAAGAATACCGGCTCCTCTTCGCTCTGTTTTTCTTTCTCATTCAGTTTCTGCTGCTCCGGGGTGAGCGGCAGGTCAGCCCTATTAGCCTTTTTCACTGTTAGCGGCCCGCTAAACAAGACAAGCTTTTATTTCATTCACAGAACGACACACACACACACACACACACACACACACACACAGACAAGGCAGGCATGGATGCTTTTACATCAACAAGCTCTGTTTTATCAGTTATCTGCGTTGATTTCTCATGTAGTCGTTTTCTCTGTTCCTTCCTTTCATCTTCTCTTTCACCCAGACCTCCTAACAAAGTGTCAGTGTGTGACCTTTACGATTTAATCAAACAGTAATGCAGTTAAAATTATAGAAAAAACTCAAATACATCTGAAATAACTAAACTGCTTTTTGTAAGATGCCACAAAAAGGTTGGAAACCTCTGGCTTCGTCTTTAACAGTGTGTTGTATTTTAAAGCTCAGTAAAAAATCAGTTGTGTAAAATCTTCCTTTAAAAAGTGACTGGAGCTGTCGAATATATTAAATAAAAACTATTAGAGATGTATGATTGTTGTGACTGTGTCATGAAAACTGTGGAGTGGAGTTATTATAATAATCTCTTGGCTGGAGTCTAGGGAACAAAAAGAGTCTTTTTTATTTTATTAATGAGTTGATTTCATTTTTAATACAATAACAAGCAACCGGGGGGGATTATTACAACATATAGAAATCTACAAAGTTTTGAGAAAATCTAAAAAAGCTGAAATTCTTAATAATTCATACTTAATATTGTCTTTTTACAGGTTTGAAGTCTGCAAGTCGCACTGTTCTCCTCAGATGATTAATGCTTTGGTATAGAGCTGATCAGATCGCCCCCAGTAACTAAATTTATATAAATTATAATATATATAAATTTAACCACTTCATGTCACGTTTGTAACAAATCAAATTTCATGGGAATCAGCTGAGAATTAAACGAGTTGCAGTTGATTTTGTAGTGAAATCTGCGTCTCTCACTACACAGTGCTTTTGTTTGCTAGCCTCCTCAAGATGGCGCCCATCGCAGCCTAGGGCGTTATAATTACAGCCATGGAGATCGCGGCGACGTGGAGCAGCATCCAATGACGCATGAATACTCAGATCAACATCCCATTGGTGGACAAGTCAACAACAAACCTCCCAGAGCACTGACAGGAGTCAATCAATACTGGACCTATAATTAATGATTTATTGTAGAAAAGACAGATGTTCAACAACAGGTCCGTCGGTATTTATGTCGGCCATGTTGAGATGGCATGAACTGAGAGCGAAGAATCAGGAGAGCTTGCGTAACCCGACAACCTCGTAACATGTGAGGGTCAGGACAACATGAGGTGTATTATGGGATGTTTCAACTGAACGAGGGGAAGAGGAGGTCAACTGGACAGAAATCTCATCAGTGAGGCGGTGAACTCGGCGATTACTGGACTGGTTTTGTGGCTGGATTGTTGCCAGAGCTGTACATTGGTACACAGAATGTGGACAATGTATATCTGCTGATCTATAGGAGCAACATGCTTTAAAGGAACAGTTCACCCAAAACTGAAAATTCACCCATATGCCAATGAAAGTCGTGTAATGTAAAACCATGTCGTAGCATTCTCCTAAACACTTAACATAAAACAACCAAAGAAACAACAACAGAAAACATTAAAAATGTCTCCATACAGCTCGTCAAGTGAAATCCAAACCTGTCAGAGATTACAAATTAATGTGAACAGACATTATTTACACTCTTAGATTCTCGTCTGGTCGCCCTTAAACATTCAGTTTTTCATTTCCGTGTCACTTAAAAGGGCGACTGTTAACGTCGATATCGGACTTAAACTCGTAACACAAGATGCATCATTGTGAAATATCAGTATGTGACAAATAAATCCTGAATAAATCCCTAATCAGAGCAACATGCAACAGCAATTTGGGAAAAAATGGCTCAACCTGTCAGTCGGTTGGAGATACAAGAGGGTAAAAACATGAAAACCACTTGACTTGATTCGGGCCACACCCTCCGACAACCACGCAAACACTTGCTGGCTGCGCCTGATTGGGTAAACGCCGCCCATTGGGCCGTCTGCTCCAGACCAACCTGGCGGCTTGTTTGGGAACGGAGACATTTTAGGTGAGAGATAAGTCATGCAGTTGGTGAACTTCTCTTCATTTCAACTTGACAGCAGTTTGTTTTTAACAGTTTTTCAGGAGTTTCCTGAGGTGGCGAGTGGCGCTAGGACGCCTCTGACCCCGACCTCGTCTCTGAACTTCCTGTCTCTTGAAGCTGCTTCAGTGCTGACTGAATGACTTGCATGGTGGCTAACAAAGAGGAGTTTAGGGTAAAAAATGTGCTTTTGTTGCATGAGGAAAGTCAAGTGATGCCAAGTTCAGCCACTGAAGAGTGTCTGTTTAACGTCCACCCATACGTTCTGTATGTTGGACCACTTCACTTTTTGTTTTCTCACATTTATCCGAGTCTGACGCACCTCCAGCTTCAGTGCTGCTGTTTTTCTAAAACATTTTCCCAATGCTCCCTGGTTGCAGTTGGTTTTTTGGCTGGTAACCCAGTCCTCCTCTCTCCCTGGGTGTGCTAGCTATGAGTGGATGTGAACTCTTGGTAGACGCTGGAGCTGATTAGGCAATGTCCTGCTGCTGTCATTAGGACACAGTGGAGACACTCAGCTTAATGGGGGAGACACATCGCAGCTAATTGCCTCAATTTGGATGAAGGCCTGTGACAGCTCGCTGGTGAGGAAGGGCACACACAAGGTCAATTGTCCTGCGCCTGAATGCTAAACTCATTTCTGATGTGTTATGATTGACCGAGTAGACACTAATGAACAAGGAAGGGTCATTATTTCAGGGTTCAGGGAGTACAGACACCGCGGCAGAGTACAAGGAACCCGTTTTCCGCCTGGGTGCACCGAGCTCAGTGAGCGAAATCATATCATTTCAACTTTCGTCATTCCAACGTCAGCCTTTGTCATTTGGAAAATGACCTGCTATAAAGTGATTCCCAGATCTCTCTTGTGAATTTTTTTTTTTTTTTTATAAAACAAACAAACGTAATAGAAAGAACAAGATGAACAGTTGACCCGGACCCTCTGAATACGACAGCCGTCTGCCAACTCCGACAGATGGAA
The DNA here is from genome assembly GCF_965226575.1 of Pagrus pagrus. NCBI lineage: Eukaryota > Metazoa > Chordata > Actinopteri > Spariformes > Sparidae > Pagrus > Pagrus pagrus. Next base: position 1,635,491 of record NC_140199.1, on the reverse strand, counting down.
GTTGTGACGACGCAAAGGCCAGATTCAAAGACGTGGACACCCGCGTCACTTGTTTTTTTGGACAAAAGATCATTTGCATCAAAATCAAGCGAACATCATAATAGAAAGTGGAAGGTGGAACGATTGATGTGGACCCTCTGAACACGACACCTGACCGTCAGCTCCAACAGACTGAAGCCGTGACGATGTAACACGTCAACATGCGCGTCATTTTATAAAGCAAAACCGTCACGGAAACAGTCAGCTGGAACGGCCCGAATACAACGGGCAGCAAGCTGTGACGATGAAGGGCAGGTTCAAAGACGTCAACATGCACATCAATCTTCTGAGAAAGTACATATATTGGGCTGGAACAAGCGGAGAAGTTAAACAAGTCGGAGTTAAGCAGAAGAGCAAGTTGCAGCAAAGAGGTTATAGTTGGAGGTAAAGGACAAAGTGTGAAATCATGATGTGATGATGAATTAAAGCAGAAAGAGAAGGAGTCCTCGGACGATGATGGAGGAGAGAGTGGGAGCTCCTCTCACACCTCCACCCAGCTGGAAGCGAGTCCCAAGTCACAAGCACTGTTGGATGAAGGTGATACAGTAGGACGAGAGAAATGGAGCGTCAGAGCAGAAAGAAGAGCAGAGCAACAGTTTAAAAGGTTTCCTTCATTGTAGAAAAACAATCGATCAATCAAAGCTCGGTGAAGGTGGTGAAGGAGAGGAAACAAGGAAGAAGAGAAATGGGAAGTGAAGGCGGAAGTGAAGAAGACAGACAAGAGGAAGGAGGATGAAGAGAGAGAGGGCTGGAGGCTGGAGTTGAATTGAGGCAGAGGAGAAGAGGCAAAGGAAAGAGTCGGACGAGGAGAACGAGGAGGCGGGTGGATGTAAATAGACGTGTGGGAGCAGAATGGGGTGCGTGCCTTCATCCCAGACACACTGGAGACACTTGAACAAAGACAGAAGAGGAGACGACATGCAAACACAACACACTAATGACCTCCATCACACACAAAAACAGGCCCGACAACAACAGTTGTAGTATCTCACCAAACGCATGAAAACCTTCAGATCACATCAGATCACATTCACTGATACAGAGCAGGACGCTCAACACTATCTGTAGTCACAAACATGAGAGTTAAAATGATTTTGGTAAGAAGTCAAACCTACCTCTTATCATTAATAATTCTGATGAAATTACAAATTATTACAACATCTAAATGTTTCTGTCTCAGTCGGAGCTGTGAAAAGAGGAAAAAACAGGACAAAGTTATGTAAAAGTGTAATTTTACAGGTAAAAATGGCCTTGAAGCTCAACAATTAGCTAAAAAATACTTACAGTCTGTAAGAGGTGAAAAAAACAACTTTTTTAGTGTATTTGCCCTTTAGTCAAGCAGGACGCTCACATTACAATTAAATTTTGTTTCAAAACAACTGTTAATGTCTTCATTAGAAATAAACATTAGTATTGAAAATTAAAAAAAACAAGATACACGTGGAAATAAAAATGAACTAAAATTCCTTTTATTTCCTGAAATGAACGAACACATTTGTCAGCACCGTGAGGATTATATATAACTCAGCTCAACTGTGGTTACAACTCCAACTTATACATTTGTGTGATCATTTTTAATCATTTGTTCAGTTGTAGATTGAAAGAGAGACAGTTTTATTAATGTGAAGGTGATTCTCCTCAGTCTCTGGAAGGTGAACTGTGGTCGTATTTATGGAAATATTAAAGATGTGTGCTGCAAACAAGAAGCTTCCAGGACACTGACAAGGGAGCAGCTCTATATATTATTGTAAAATAAGACATTGTGCTCTTTACTGTAAAGCACCCTGACTTCTCCACAGCAGGATGTGTGGATGGAGGTGCACATGATGAAGAAATAAATGTGAAGCCTCACACCAACATCCACATTTCTCAGCTGAAAGCATCACTGAACTCATGGTAAATGTAAAAGTTTAATTGTTTTAAAAAAGTCGATAAATCTGGTGACAACAGCCGTATTTTAAACGTCATTTCAACAGAAAACTGCTCAGTGTGCACATCAGAGTCTGCAGCCTTTTAGATCTGCTCACCGTGTATTTCCTTGTTTCCTTGTTTAATACAATTATTAACCTCAATGATCTGTGTTCATTTTAAATCTAGAAAATAATATCAGGTCAGTTTTATCCATCTAGCCAAAGGTGACTGAGTCCTTATCTGTAATGATATATACAGAGGTCAGTGCAAAAAAAGGGTAAATTCATTTCCCTTCCATGATCGACTGACGAGCAATAAATGTCCCAATTCCCAACAAAAACTTTCATTTTTAACATTTGTGAAAGTTGTGAGAAAATAAAGGAAAACATGGAGTGAGAGGAAAAACGGCAAAAAACGGAGAATCAAACAGAAAAGAGATAAAAAGCAAAGAGAGAAGGAAAAGAAAAGACACCAGCAGTGTTTTTTGCGCCGCGTTGCCCTTTTCCACTCTGGGACACCACTGCCGGCACGTTCAACCGCTGAAGCTGCTAGCCAATCGCCTCTCCTCGTCTGCCCTGTCACCCAGCATCATTAGGGTCAAAGGGCGCTGCGCCTCCCAATTAATGAGCCAGCGCCTCGGTCCCCCCCCCCCCCCCCTCCTCTCCTCTCCACGCCCCCAAACTCCCACAATTCAATGGGAGACAAAAAAACTTACAGGAGAGAAGGAAGAATAAACCAGCAGCACCTTGTGACGGGGCGTCGCTCCAGCTGTTTGTTTGCGTCGCCTTTGTCGATCCTCCAGTTTTCTGTCGAGGCCGAGAGAATTTTGTATTTTTTAAAAACTTACCAAAAAATGAGTTGCTGTTGTACGTTTTGCAAGTTCCCCTCTCCCCTGGCGGTAACTGTTCACCCTTGTAATCAGATCATGCCTGCTGAAAGGTCACAAACAAAGACATGCAAATTCTAATTAAATGCGCAGCGTTGGGACAGGCCCCGTTTGATCGCTGAGCCCTTTCATGCCCCCTAATCACTCCTGACAGCCCCTTCCAACAGATTCTGTGACAAACTTCTCGATTCAACTGAGGGGGATTTTTGAACTTTGCTTTCTCCTGCGGCCTTGGCCCCGGGTCTGTCAAACAATCCAAATCAATGACCCAATTGACCAGTGGTCCCCTTGTTGATAACCTCAATGAGCTCTATGTTGCCATTCATTGTGTCAGAGGGCTAAATGCCGATAGCGTTTTATGGTAATTAAACACTCCTTTGGTCCCCTTGCTTTGAATACAAACACTGAAGGGGGGGTTCGGAAAGCACGGGGCGGCATTGGGGGCGGTGCAGGTGCAGTGAAAGGATGGATGGATGGATGGATGTAGAGATGGAGCAGAGGAGGAGGGGGGCCATCGAGAGATTGGTGCAACGGCGGGACTTTCCCACCAACATGACCCGGCGCCATCGGCACACTCATTAGGTCATTACAATAAAGAAGGGGGCACTTTTTTGTTTTATTAAAAATCTCATTAATCCCCCAACAAAAGGCACATACTGACCTCATTGGTGCCCCTGTTATCTGAATATGCCTTTATATAATGGACCATCTAATTGCAGCCTCGGCGCCGAGCTGCTTCCCCTCCGTCCCGAAACCCGGTAGTATTCGGTCTGTGAGAAGTGAAAGGGGAGCTAAAGAGTATAGGCCTCTCCGGGCGACCAATGACCTAATGGGAAAACCGGCTTAGATGCAAGTTTTCTGCCGCCGTAGGAGGGATGAGCCTTTTTTCCACAGGTGGGTCAGCCCGGGTCACAACTCTGTGGTTTCTAAACCTCATGAGTGAAGGTAACACCGACTCTTTCAACACCACGTTCTCTGTTTTTTTTACTAATTTATTATGGGGTCTCAAACAGCCTCCTCAGGGATAATTATAATCCAGTCTCAGAAACACTCAAAATAAAAAGGTTAAGAGAGTCAGAAGTGTTACAATTCATCCCGAAGAGAAACATGAAGGGCTGGATTACATTTCAAGGCAGTTAAACCAAAAGCTGTCAATACATTTTACTGCAAACGACGACGCGTCAGGGTGTCATCAACCGACCGTACACGTCCGTCAAATCCATCAAACAGTTGTTGAGATATTTCAGTCTGGACCAAAGTGATTAAACACTTTTTACTGAGAGCTAATCAAAGAATCAAAGTCTGGGGGTTTTGAGGAAAAGAAGAAAAGTTTCATCTTTAAACATTTGAAAGGTAAAATACGTCCGATCCTATCTTTATATTGTCCTCCTCAATTTTTATCTAAAAACTATTTTAACACTTTGTAGTATGTGGTTGTTGAAAATTAAAACTACACTGCCCAGTTTTACTTCTGTTTTAGTTTCAGCCTTTTTTAAATTAAAATATATATTTGTGAGCTGATTTTAAAGGTGCAGTACGTAAGAATTTGCCACCAAACTCCAAGCAACCATCTCTCAAATTTACACTCCATACAACAAAGATGACATAGATATAAAAATGATATCAAGACTGTTATTTCCTCACATTCTGCTGATAATTTTTTTTAGTTTTTTTAAAGATTCATTAGGATCCAAAACACATGGAGCTGACAGCCACACACAGGTTCATGTGACATTTATTGACAATAAGAAATAAAATATCGTCAGGATTTGTTTTACGTGGACAAGTGGATCCATAAAAAGAGATATTGTTTCCTGTGCGCACCTTGAATGTAAATGTAAAGTTTAACCTTTATATCGTTTCCGCTCCCGTCCGCTGTGCGTCACCCTTAACGACTACATGTCAATCACAAAGCGCCGTGATTTAAACTTTAATCCTCTTCGTGTTTGTTCTGGAGGACGAGGCGACATGTTCGACGCTGAGAAAACAGGGAAGGTGTCGCACACATGAATGAGCTGCTCGATCAGAGAGCATCACTCATGCAAAACTTTCCTCTTCATGATAAAAGCCACAGTGAAGTGTTGCGTGATTGAGGGATTGTCCGTTTCCTGTGTTGTTAGGACAGCCAGAGATAATTAGTGGATTTAACTCAACAGGAAGTCGGCTATCAGATCGCTGATTTGTTATTTTAAAAAGCAGAATAGATCAGATCAGGTTTACAATTCAAATCTAATGTTTGAGCTTCTGTCATCTCTGAAGTCAGCGGATGACACTTTGTTTCTGCACGGCAGCTGTGAAGATGAAGAGATAAACTAGATGTTATGCATCAAATCATTCAACCACAGCCGGCACAGTTTTGGAGCTCTAACTCACGAAATGTGTCCTGACGACACGTATCACGTTTGTGGTCGTTGTCTCTACATCCATGGCCTGTAGCTCATGTATCATGATGTTTCACAGTGCAGATCCAACAAACTGTAATGTTTATGTAACTGTAATATTATCAGACTGAGGCTAAGAGGCTGCAGACAAATGAAAGGATTTTTAGCGACTCACCAGTCGTCCATTTTCACATAAATACGTAGCCTAGCGTTCGTGTTTTAGCACAGCGGTTGTCTGGTTGAACTCTTTGGACGTCTCTTTTAATTAATTTATTCACAGAGATCCAACATTTCCCCCCATCAGCTAATGTAGCATGTTGACAGTGTGGGAATGAACTTTTAGGAGAACTGGGACATATATTGCTTTGATTCTGGTGTTGGGAGGACGGAGCTGGGCCTTGAATGGACCGAGGCAAATGAAGCTGGTATAAGGACGGCTTGTGGCTCTTTACTGACACAACATCAGGTGGTAAGTATGACTTTACATCATAAATCTTATATATAATGTATAGAAATCACAATAAGGGGAGGAGACGGATTAAAAAGGCTCTAACAAAGAGAATTGTTCTGGACATAAACACTGAAACATACACAAAACCAGACTTTTCTCCTTTTTTAAAACACTCTTTTTTTCCACCAAGGCATCTGAGGCCTTAAAAGTCATTAAAGAAATGACTAATTGATGTTTTTCTGAGTGTAAATTGAAATATTTAGAAGTTTCTGTGTTTGTATATTTTATATTTATATCATCTTGCTCACTGTTTGTGATATGTTTCTGCTCAACATGCTCAGTCTTTTGATTTTAACTGTGACTACCAACCTGCTCATATGGATCATGTGACCCTGCATAGTCTGTCAGGTGGTTACTGCTCACCTGTCTTCACTGATCATGTGACTTGTCTGCTAACCAATAAGAGCCCAAAGGCGGCCATTTTGTGCTGCCCTGATGATGAAAGGCTTTAATGGCTGGAACATGTTTTTTACTGTTGTTGTGATTAATTAAAGGCTTTTTAACTCGTCAGCCTGAAAGCTGGTGGAGGGACGCAAGAGGACTGTGGTGAGGACATCCTTCCCCTCCTGTACATGTCATTTTATTCTGTGCTCGTCTGTTAATTATTGACTTTTAATTTGACATTTACTCAGCTGATTTGTGACGTGAGGACGGGGAGCGCCTGAGGACTCTGGGACCTATTGTTCAGGTCTTTCTCTAGAGGACGTGAAGATACGGTAATAATTATTATATGAATATTATTAAAACTAACAGCTGTTAAAATGACTGGAGTCTAAATATGATACGAAATAATGATAATAATGATGATGATGGATGATTTCATCCGTAGCAGAGTGAATTTAAGAGAATCAAACCGACATCTTTTTTAACCCGTACTTTTGTAAATATGTTTTTAATTTTTAATTTTAACAGAGACTATTGAAAAAAGCATAGGGGAAAAAAGTGCATTGTTTCAACACATTTAAATTCAAAGCTTTACAGGTCAGACAGGGAACGTAAGAGTCCACATGCAGACAAATTAAAAATCAAGTAAAACTCCAAATTAATCCAGTGTTAGGCGTCTGTACGAAGAGCTGCAGCCTTCAGGTGATTCCCAAGTTTTTATTTGCCTGTCAATCAAATAGTGTGGTAGTCGGTGGTAAAGGTGGACAGCCAGAGGTTAAGGTGGACTGAAACCAAACAGCCCCGTGGTGACGGAGTGATGAGTGGAAGGAGGAGGGCGAGAAAGGAAGGCAGAGATGAAAGAGAGATGAGTGATCCAGTCATCCAGAGCCAGCAGACATCCCAGAGGACAGGAAACACGGTGTTGACCCGAAGTCTGCAGCCCGCCTTCCTCCTGTTTATTCCTCTTCACCTCCTCCTCCTCCTCGTCTTCTTCCTCCTGAACTCCTGATAAAACACACATCTTTTAATTGTAATTTCCATTTCCGCGATGGGCAGATGATCCAGACCGGCACAATAAAAATTTGCCTCCAGTCAGAAGATGATTGTTGAAATACAGTCAGGTGATCTGAATCATCTGTGTGTGTTTGATCGCTCACAATAATTAAACTAAACTTGTTTACAGACGTGCAGTTTTAGACGTACGATGGTAGAATTACTGTGAAATTAAACATCAAAGTCAGATTATCACAGCAGGATTATCATTTCAGTTTACATGTTTCTCCTGTTCTCATGTAATTCAGTTTGATTGTGAGTTTTAGGTCTGAATATCAGATGTCACACTTCTACATCTCTGCTGTAAAGAGAGAAGCAAACCGCTGACGGTAAAAAAAATATGAATTAATTTATGTTTTCTACAGTTTTGCATTTACAAAACAATCTTTTTTTCCCACTTTGTACCTGAGCTGAGCCCCAGTGTCACACTAAATATAATGCTCAGCCTAAATAATACACACTGTACATTTAAATATGCACAATAAATTCATGTTCTGAGCCCACAGGTTCTACGATATGACTGGAAATCATGTTTCTAAATGTTTTCCACAAAGGTTAAATACTTAACTTTAGGGTAAATGAAAATATAAACCAGAAAGCACTTTAGAAAAGCGTCAACTTTATTCAGTTGTAGACGTTTCTGCAGCAGTGAGCCGCCGTCAGCTCGAAGGAAAAAAGAAAACGACGTATTTAAAACTTCCTGCGTAACAAGATGCTAAATTATAAACTAATGATGTGGGGGAAAAAAATCTAGAAAAATCAGTCAGTGGGTCAAATTTTCAAATCATTTAACTCTGCAACCGTTTACATACATTTTTATTAGGTAAAACATTTTAAGCAGCTGTTTACATTGCTAAAGAAAATGAATATCCCTGTTTACATGCAGCCTGTATACAACGATTGCAGAGAAGGCTCCTAAAACTTGAAGATTATCGACATTGTCTTTATCACAAAGTGCTTCATTCAGACTGAGGCATAATTCAGAAAATCCAGATGGAAACTGCTGCCTACAATAATGTCATATTCAGAGTAACAGTAAAAAATCCTTCTGCTGCTGGTGTTTTTTTTTCCAGACACTCATCCATTCCCCTCCATGATGCCTCTTTTGCCCTGACCTCGGCCTCCCTGCCTCCTGCTGTGGTATCCCAGAGGCCCCCGGGGCACCGGGCTCCTTCTTCCCCTCCAGCCCCACCTCCACAGGAAAGCCCCCAGACTGCCGCCCAAATACCTCCACAGATTCTTCCTCTCTCTTTCCCTCTCTGATGCGGCGAGAGGCCCCTCGCGGCTTCGTCTCACTTCCACCGCAGGCCTCGGAAATACCTGAGACCCCCGAGTGTGGTCGCCGTTGGTCTGCTGCTGCGCTTTGACCGAAATTCACTGCCGGGAGGTTCAAACCGCAGATGTTCACACTCAGATTTAAATCGCTGCTCGAATCTGATACTTTGGATTCTGATTTAATCTGTTTGAGGATGTGAGCAACACACAAAACCACTGAAACAAGAAGAGAACTGATGCACAAGGTTCACGTCCATGATTGTAGTTACTCACACTGGTTTTTCCAGATTAGAAAGGATGCTGTTCTTTGATTAAGAAAATTAAATATATTATATACATTTTATATGTTTTAATATAAAATAACAGAATTTTATTCTGCTGTCTGCTGGGTTTTCTGTCCATTTTTCCAACAAGCATCTCCTGCTGAAGTGGACAGTACAATTTAAAATCCTACTTGTTTCTAATTAAGATAAGATATAATAATTTAATTACAATGAAAGTTTTGGACTTGACTGTTGAGACTCTTGCTTTATGTTTCTTACAAAGAAATAAAAATGAACATGAAGACTTGAGAAGATTTGTGTAAAAATCAAATTATGAATCTAAAAGAAAACATTTTTTATAAGCAGAAAATCATTACCAAAGCACAGAACTGCAGATTCCCAGCTTCACACATCCTTTTTCATATGTAGATGCTTAATATAATAATTCATATATTGTATTAAGTCAAACTAAAGTTTCACAGTAACCAAATGATAAAGCTGTCAGGTTAAAGCTGGTCATCAGTCTCCATCTAGTGGTCTGAACTGCACACTGCACAGCTTCCTCTGAAACTATGTTCCCTCATTGAATCAGATTACAATGGCTTTTGCTCCACTTTGCCTATTTTAACTGTTAAGTGCATGTTAATACATAACATGCACTGTGATAATAACATAATATTACACAAACAGATAATTTTTTCCCCCAGAGTGACTTTTTTTTTTCATTTTCTTTTAGATTTTGAAATATTTCTCCCAAAAAAACCAAAGCAAAATATTCTCATGGAATTTCTTTTCATTCAGAGATATTTTTTCTTAGATTTTTGAATATTTCTCTATAAAACTTTTTTTTTCCTCTGGAATATTTTTCCACTCAGTTTTACAGGAACCACAAGTGGCCCTAAAGACTCTGAAACTCAGAGCTCACACATGTCCTTAACGACCCTGTAAGGACACTCCCACACAGAGTTTTAAAGCCTGCAGCTCCTCCAGTTAGTTAGAACTGAAGAAGCCTGCTGGATGAGAGGTGAAACGTCTTGAAGAAACTGAAACAAGTCCAGTTGCCTACAGTACAGCACATAGATTTACCATGACCTGGACGACTGAGAACCTTCATCAACATCTTTTATTCACTCAGTGAATTTTTTTTTTCCGCAACATTTTTTTTTCTTAGATTTTGAATATTTCTCCAAAAAGATTAATAAATAAATTCTCATAGAATTTTTTTTCCCTTCTCCCAAAAACTTTGTTTTTTCTCCTGGAATGTCTTTTTCACTCAGTTTCACACATGACTTTATTTTACCCAACATCCATTTTTTCTATTTTCTTTTAGATTTTGTAATAGTTCTCTTAAAAAGAAAAATCTCATGGAAATTTTCTTTCACTCTGATTTTTTTCTTTTTGTTTTCTCAGATTTCTAAAGATTTCTCCAAAAGACTTTGTTTTTTTCCCCCTGGAAAAATGCATATGAAACTTTTAATACTTAACAAATGCAGACGATGTGTGTAGGGTGAAAACTTGTGTCTGTGGGCCTCCTGCATGGTTATGTCTTATATGTCTGACAGTTATATGGTTGCACACACATAAGTTGGTTTTCTGTGTTAGTTTTCAACATTTTAAGGGTGCTGTTTATTTTGTATTTCTGTTTTATCACCATTACCAGACGAGGTCTAGGTAGGTATATTTTCATTATTTTCCTTGTTAAGTCGACATAGCTCTGGATTTGGAGTCCCTTTTTGTTATTTTTATTTGTTGATTTGAGCAGCATCCACCAGTCTTTTTTTCCCCTTCAGTGTCCTCTTTTTGTATTATTCTCATTTGGTTTAAACTTTGGCGAATAAATTATTTATATTTCAACCTTAACATCTGGGTTGTAACAGCGCTGCTGATGTGTGACTCTTGCCTGCAAGCAATTAAGAACTTCTAGAAAAGAAATATTGTATGTCAACTTGGTGTTTTGACCAACTCTCATCTGTACTAGGCAAGTGACTGATTTTCAGTTGCCACGACACCCAAGATACTTTTTTTCCCATTTTCTTTTAGATTTCAAAATATTTCTCCAAAAAAAAAAAAAATTCTACTGAAATTTTTTTTCGCTTAGTGATTTTTTTCCCCCAACATTTTTTTTTCTTTTTTTTTGTATTTTTAAATATTTCTCACAAAAACTTAGTTTTTTCTCCTGCAATGTCTTTTCACTCAGTTTCACACGTGATGTAATATAATCCATGATACTTTTTTTCATTTTCTTTTAGATTTTTAAATATTTCTCCATAAATTATTTTTTCACTCACTGATTTTTTTATTTTTCATGTAGTTTTCATGTAGTTTGTGCGTGAAATCATTGCAGTGGACACGATTGTCAGGTGCACTCAGTGCGCTCTGCTCTTCCCCATGTCCATTTGGGGGCTCTGTACAAAATTTTGACTTTTGTTTCAAATTTTTCTCAGATTTCAGACTTTTCCACTTAACTTTTTCTCAAATTTCAGACTTTCTCCCTATTTTTTTCTCAAAATTCTGACTTTTTTTCTCTCCTTTTTCTCAAAATTTTGATTATTTTTTTTTTCCCCTCAACTTTTTCTAAAATTTCTGAAATTTGTGAAAAAGTTAAGAGAAAACATATAGAATTTTCAGAAAAAGTTCAGGTAAAAAGTCAGAATTTTTAGAATTTCTCAGACAATTTTTTTGTCTTTTGAGAAGTGAAACTAAAGGAAAAAGAAGAATTTCCAACTTCAGAAGTGAGGATCATACGGATCATACCCACAATCTCTCAAACTCCTTACAAGATGAGCCACTTGTTCATGTGGTCTCTTCTGTTTCTCAGAGGCTATCACTGTTTCCTTCAGTAACCTGACCTTCAAGCCTCATAAGGATTGGACCAGTTTTAAATAAGAGTGAGACCAAATTAAAAAGAAGAATTTTTGAAGATTACAGAAGTTTTCCAAAGATTCCCAAAGACTTTTGAAGATTTCCCAAAATTTCCAAAGTTTTCTGAAGATTACAGAAGATTACCGAATATTCCCGAAGGCTTCCGAAAATTTCCCAATTTCCCCGAAGATTACCAATGTTTTCCGAAGTTTTCCGAAGATTTCCGAAGATTCCGAAGACTGTCAGTTTATTTATTATTGAGCTGAATGAGTGTGTCATCCATCAGAACTCAGTGTGTTTGTCATGTGACTGGCTGGATGATGAGTGTGAATTTTGAGGAAAAGTTAAGGGGGAAAAAGCCAGAATTTTGAGAAAAACTTGGTCACAGAATTCCTTTGGTCTTTGGTGAAGTGAAACCAAATGAAAAAGAGGAATTTCCGAAGTTTTCCGAAGATTACCGATGTTTTCCGAAGTTTTCCGAGGACTTCCGAAAATGTCCGAAGATTGCCGAAGTTTTCCGAAGACCTCCGAAAATTTCCGAAGATTGCCGAAAATGTCCGAAGTTTTCCAAATGACCTCCAAGCCTCACACGTATTGAACCAGTCTTAAATTAGAGCCGACAACTGTCAGTTTATTTATTATTGAGCTGAATAAAGTGTGTGCTCATCATGTGACTTGGTTGGATGATGAGTGTGAATTTTGAGGAAAGAGTTCAGGGAAAAAAGCCAGAATTTTGTGGAAAAAAATAAGGGAAAGAGTCAGAATTTTGAGAATTTGTCACAAAATTCCTTTGGTCTTTGGTGAAGTGAAACCAAATGAAAAAGAGGCATTTCCGATGTTTTCCGAGGACTTCCGAAAATTTCCGAAGATTGCCGATGTTTTCCGAAGTTTTCCGAAGATTACCGATGTTTTCCGAAGTTTTCCGAAAATTTCCGAAGACTTCCGAAGTTTTCCGAAAATTTCCGAAGATTGCCGAAGATTCCCGAAATATTCCGAATGACCTTGAAGCCTCACAAGGATTGACCAGTCTTAAATAAGAGCCGACAACTGTCAGTTCATTTTTCATTGAGCTGAATGAGTGCGTCCTTCATCAGAGTGCACTGTGTTTGTATGTGACTGGCTGGATGATGAGAGAGTAATTATGAGAAAAAATTGAGGCGAAAAGTCAGAATTTTGAGAATTTGTCAGAGAATTTCTTTGGTGTTTGGCGAAATGAAACCAAATGAAAAAGAGGAATTTCCGAAAATTTCGAAGATTCCCGAAGACTTCCAGAAATTTCCGAAGTTTTCCGAGGACTTCCGAACATTTCCGAAGATTCCCGAAATATTCCTAATGACCTTGAAGCCTAACAAGGAATGGACCAGTCTTAAATGAGAGCCGACAACTGTCAATTTATTTATTATTGAGCTGAATGAGTGTGTCCTCCATCAGGGCGCAGTGTGTTTGTCATGTGACTGGCTGGATGATGAGTGTGAATTTTGAGGAAAGAGTTCAGGGAAAAAAGCCAGAATTTTGAGAAAAAAATAAGGGAAAGAGTCAGAATTTTGAGAATTTGTCACAAAATTCCTTTGGTCTTTGGTGAAGTGAAACCAAATGAAAAAGAGGAATTTCCGAAGTTTTCCGAAGACTACCGATGTTTTCCGAAGTTTTCCGAAGATTCCCGAAGACTTCCGAAAATTTTCGAAGTTTTCCGAAGACTTCCGAAAATTTCCGAAGATTGCCGAAGATTGCCGAAATATTCCGAATGACCTTGAAGCCTCACAAGGATTGGACCAGTCTTAAATAAGAGCCGACAACTGTCAGTTCATTTTTTATTGAGCTGAATGAGTGCGTCCTCCATCAGAGTGCACTGTGTTTGTATGTGACTGGCTGGATGATGAGAGAGTATTTTGAGAAAAAATTGAGGGAAAAAGTCAGAATTTTGAGAATTTGTCAGGGAATTTCTTTGGTGTTTGGTGAAGTGAAACCAAATGAAAAAGGAATTTCCGAAAATTTCGAAGATTACCGATGTTTTCCGAAGTTTTCCGAAGATTCCCGAGGACTTCCGAAAATTTTCGAAGTTTTCCGAAGACTTCCGAAAATTTCCGAAGATTGCCGAAGCTTCCCGAAATATTCCGAATGACCTCGAAGCCTTTTTCGAAAATTTCCGAAATTTCCTGAAGTCTTCCGAAAATGTCCGAAGTTTTCCAAATGACCTTCAAGCCTCACACGTATTGAACCAGTCTTAAAATGAGAGCCGACAACTGTCAGTTTATTTATTATTGAGCTGAATAAATGTGTCCTCCATCAGAGCGCAGTGTGTTTGTCATGTGACTGGCTGGATGATGAGTGTGAATTTTGAGGAAAAAGTTCAGAGAAAAAAGCCAGAATTTTGAGAAAAAATTCAGGGAAAGAGTCAGAATTTTGAGAATTTGTCACAAAATTCCTTTGGTCTTTGGTGAAGTGAAACCAAATGAAAAAGAGGAATTTCCGAAGTTTTCCGAAGACTACCGATGTTTTCCGAAGTTTTCCGAAGATTCCCGAAGACTTCCGAAAATTTTCGAAGTTTTCCGAAGTTTTCCGAATGACCTTGAAGCCTCACAAGGATTGGACCAGTCTTAAATAAGAGCCGACAACTGTCAGTTCATTTTTTATTGAGCTGAATGAGTGCGTCCTCCATCAGAGTGCACTGTGTTTGTATGTGACTGGCTGGATGATGAGAGAGTATTTTGAGAAAAAATTGAGGGAAAAAGTCAGAATTTTGAGAATTTGTCAGGGAATTTCTTTGGTGTTTGGTGAAGTGAAACCAAATGAAAAAGGAATTTCCGAAAATTTCGAAGATTACCGATGTTTTCCGAAGTTTTCCGAAGATTCCCGAGGACTTCCGAAAATTTTCGAAGTTTTCCGAAGACTTCCGAAAATTTCCGAAGATTGCCGAAGATTCCCGAAATATTCCGAATGACCTCGAAGCCTTTTTCGAAAATTTCCGAAATTTCCTGAAGTCTTCCGAAAATGTCCGAAGTTTTCCAAATGACCTTCAAGCCTCACACGTATTGAACCAGTCTTAAAATGAGAGCCGACAACTGTCAGTTTATTTATTATTGAGCTGAATAAATGTGTCCTCCATCAGAGCGCAGTGTGTTTGTCATGTGACTGGCTGGATGATGAGTGTGAATTTTGAGGAAAAAGTTCAAAGAAAAAAGCCAGAATTTTGAGAAAAAATTCAGGGAAAGAGTCAGAATTTTGAGAATTTGTCACAAAATTCCTTTGGTCTTTGGTGAAGTGAAACCAAATGAAAAAGAGGAATTTCCGAAGTTTTCCGAAGATTACTGATGTTTTCCGAAGTTTTCCGAAGATTCCCGAGGACTTCCGAAAATTTCCGAAATTTCCCGAAGACTTCCGAAGTTTTCCGAATGACCTTGAAGCCTCACAAGGATTGGACCAGTCTTAAATAAGAGCCGACAACTGTCAGTTCATTTTTTATTGAGCTGAATGAGTGCGTCCTCCATCAGAGTGCACTGTGTTTGTATGTGACTGGCTGGATGATGAGAGAGTATTTTGAGAAAAAATTGAGGGAAAAAGTCAGAATTTTGAGAATTTGTCAGGGAATTTCTTTGGTGTTTGGTGAAATGAAACCAAATGAAAAAGGAATTTCCGAAAATTTCGAAGATTCCCGAAGATTACCGATGTTTTCCGAAGTTTTCCGAAGATTCCCGAGGACTTCCGAAAATTTTCGAAGTTTTCTGAAGACTTCCGAAAATTTCCGAAGATTGCCGAAGATTCCCGAAATATTCCGAATGACCTCGAAGCCTTTTTCGAAAATTTCCGAAATTTCCCGAAGTCTTCCGAAAATGTCCGAAGTTTTCCAAATGACCTTCAAGCCTCACACGTATTGAACCAGTCTTAAAATGAGAGCCGACAACTGTCAGTTTATTTCTTATTGAGCTGAATAAATGTGTCCTCCATCAGAGCGCAGTTTGTTTGTCATGTGACTGGCTGGATGATGAGTGTGAATTTTGAGGAAAAAGTTCAGAGAAAAAAGCCAGAATTTTGAGAAAAAATTGAGCGAAAGAGTCAAAATTTTGAGAATTTGTCCCAAAATTCCTTTGGTCTTTGGTGAAGTGAAACCAAATGAAAAAGAGGAATTTCCGAAGTTTTCCGAAGACTTCCGAAAATTTCCGAAGATTGCCGAAGATGCCCGAAATATTCCGAATGACCTTGAAGCCTTTTTCGAAAATTTCTGAAATTTCCCGAAGACTTCCGAAAATGTCCGAAGTTTTCCGAATGACCTTGAAGCCTTCACAAGTATTGAACCAGTCTTAAATGAGAGCCGACAACTGTCAGTTTATCTATTATTGAGCTGAATGAGTGTGTCCTCCATCAGAGCGCAGTGTGTTTGTCATGTGACTGGCTGGATGGTGAGTGTGAATTTTGAGGAAAAAGTTAAGGGGGAAAAAGACAGAATTTTGAGAAAAACTTTGTCACAAAATTCCTTTGGTCTTTGGTGAAGTGAAACCAAATGAAAAAGAGGCATTTCCGATGTTTTCCGAAGTTTTCCGAGGACTTCCGAAAATTTTCGAAGTTTTCCGAAAATTTCCGAAGATTGCCGAAGATTGCCGAAATATTCCGAATGACCTTGAAGCCTCACAAGGATTGAACCAGTCTTAAAATGAGAGCCGACAACTGTCAGTTTATTTATTATTGAGCTGAATGAGTGTGTCCTCCATCAGAACTCAGTGTGTCTGTCATGTGACTGGCTGGATGATGAGTGTGAGTTTTGAGGAAAAGTTAAGGGGGAAAAAGCCAGAATTTTGAGAAAAGCTTTGTCACAAAATTCCTTTGGTCTTTGGTGAAGTGAAACCAAATGAAAAAGAGGCATTTTCCGAAGATTGCCGATGTTTTCCGAGGACTTCCGAAAATTTCCGAAGATTGCCGATGTTTTCCGAAGTTTTCCGAAGACTTCCGAAGATTCCCGAGGACTTCCGAAAATGTCCGAAGTTTTCCAAATGACCTTCAAGCCTCACACGTATTGAACCAGTCTTAAAATGAGAGCCGACAACTGTCAGTTTATTTCTTATTGAGCTGAATAAATGTGTCCTCCATCAGAGCGCAGTTTGTTTGTCATGTGACTGGCTGGATGATGAGTGTGAATTTTGAGGAAAAAGTTCAGAGAAAAAAGCCAGAATTTTGAGAAAAAATTGAGCGAAAGAGTCAAAATTTTGAGAATTTGTCCCAAAATTCCTTTGGTCTTTGGTGAAGTGAAACCAAATGAAAAAGAGGAATTTCCGAAGTTTTCCGAAGACTTCCGAAAATTTCCGAAGATTGCCGAAGATGCCCGAAATATTCCGAATGACCTTGAAGCCTTTTTCGAAAATTTCTGAAATTTCCCGAAGACTTCCGAAAATGTCCGAAGTTTTCCGAATGACCTTGAAGCCTTCACAAGTATTGAACCAGTCTTAAATGAGAGCCGACAACTGTCAGTTTATCTATTATTGAGCTGAATGAGTGTGTCCTCCATCAGAGCGCAGTGTGTTTGTCATGTGACTGGCTGGATGGTGAGTGTGAATTTTGAGGAAAAAGTTAAGGGGGAAAAAGACAGAATTTTGAGAAAAACTTTGTCACAAAATTCCTTTGGTCTTTGGTGAAGTGAAACCAAATGAAAAAGAGGCATTTTCCGAAGATTGCCGATGTTTTCCGAGGACTTCCGAAAATTTCCGAAGATTGCCGATGTTTTCCGAAGTTTTCCGAAGACTTCCGAAGATTCCCGAGGACTTCCGAAAATTTCCGAAAATTTTCGAAGATTGCCGAAGATTCCCGAAATATTCCGAATGACCTTGAAGCCTCACAAGTATTGAACCAGTCTCAAAATGAGAGCCGACAACTGTCAGTTTATTTATTATTGAGCTGAATGAGTGTGTCCTCCATCAGAACTCAGTGTGTCTGTCATGTGACTGGCTGGATGATGAGTGTGAGTTTTGAGGAAAAGTTAAGGGGGAAAAAGCCAGAATTTGGAGAAAAGCTTTGTCACAAAATTCCTTTGGTCTTTGGTGAAGTGAAACCAAATGAAAAAGAGGCATTTTCCGAAGATTGCCGATGTTTTCCGAAGACTTCCGAAGATTGCCGATGTTTTCCGAAGACTTCCGAAAATTTCCGAAGTTTTCCGAAGACTTCCGAAAATTTCCGAAGTTTTCCAAAGATTACCGAAGTTCTCCGAAGACTTCTGAAAATTTCCGAAATTTCCCGAGGACTTCCGAAAATTTCCGAAGATTGCCGAAGATTCCCGAAATATTCCGAATGACCTTGAAGCCTCACAAGGATTGGACCAGTCTTAAATTAGAGCCGACAACTGTCAGTTTATTTATTATTGAGCTGAATGAGTGTGTCATCCATCAGAACTCAGTGTGTTTGTCATGTGACTGGCTGGATGATGAGTGTGAATTTTGAGGAAAAGTTAAGGGGGAAAAAGCCAGAATTTTGAGAAAAACTCAATTCCTTTGGTCTTTGGTGAAGTGAAACCAAATGAAAAGAGGCATTTCCGAAGTTTTCCGAAGATTCCCGATGTTTTCCGAAGTTTTCCGAAGATTCCCGAGGACTTCCGAAAATTTTCGAAGTTTTCCGAAGACTTCCGAAAATTTCCGAAAATTTTCGAAGATTGCTTAAGATGCCCGAAATATTCCGAATGACCTTGAAGCCTCACAAGTATTGAACCAGTCTTAAAATGAGAGCCGACAACTGTCAGTTCATCTATTATTGAGCTGAATGAGTGTGTCCTCCATCAGAACTCAGTGTGTTTGTCATGTGACTGGCTGGATGATGAGTGTGAATTTTGAGGAAAAGTTGAGGGGGAAAAAGCCAGAATTTTGAGAAAAAATTGAGCGAAAGAGTCAGAATTTTGAGAATTTGTCACAAAATTCCTTTGGTCTTTGGTGAAGTGAAACCAAATGAAAAAGAGGCATTTTCCGAAGATTGCCGATGTTTTCCGAAGTTTTCCGAGGACTTCCGAAAATGTCCGAAGATTGCCGAAGATTGCCGAAGTTTTCCGAAGACTTCCGAAAATTTCCGAAAATTTCGAAGATTGCCGAAGATGCCCGAAATATTCCGAATGACCTTGAAGCCTTTTTCGAAAATTTCCGAAATTTCCCGAAGACTTCCGAAGTTTTCCGAATGACCTTGAAGCCTCACAAGTATTGAACCAGTCTTAAAATGAGAGCCGACAACTGTCAGTTTATTTATTATTGAGCTGAATGAGTGTGTCCTCCATCAGAGCGCAGTGTGTTTGTCATGTGACTGGCTGGATGATGAGTGTGAATTTTGTGGAAAAAGTTAAGGGGGAAAAAAGCCAGAATTTTGAGAAAAAATTGAGCGAAAGAGTCAGAATTTTGAGAATTTGTCACAAAATTCCTTTGGTCTTTGGTGAAGTGAAACCAAATGAAAAAGAGGAATTTCCGAAGTTTTCCGAAGTTTTCCGAAGATTCCCGAGGACTTCCGAAAATTTCCGAAAATTTCCGAAGATTGCCGAAGATTCCCGAAATATTCCGAATGACCTTGAAGCCTCACAAGTATTGAACCAGTCTTAAAATGAGAGCCGACAACTGTCAGTTTATTTATTATTGAGCTGAATGAGTGTGTCCTCCATCAGAGCGCAGTGTGTTTGTCATGTGACTGGTTGGATGATGAGTGTGAATTTTGAGGAAAAAGTTCAGGGAAAAAAGCCAGAATTTTGAGAAAAATTAATGGAAAGAGTCAGAATTTTGAGAATTTGTCAGAGAATTTCTTTGGTTTTTTGTGAAGTGAAATCAAATGAAAAAGCAGAATTTCTGAAACTTCCGAAGATTTCCGAAGACTTCCGAAAATTCCCGAAGTTTTTCGAAAATTTTCGAAATTTCCCGAAGACTTCCGAAAATGTCCGAAGTTTTCCGAATGACCTTCAAGCCTCACAAGTATTGAACCTGTCTTAAATGAGAGCTGACAACATACTGGCTGGATGAGTGCAAATTTTGAGGAAAAAGTTAAGGGGGAAAAAGCCAGAATTTTGAGAAAAACTTTGTCACAAAATTCCTTTGGTCTTTGGTGAAGTGAAACCAAATGAAAAAGAGGCATTTCCGAAAATTTCCGAAGTTTTCCGAAGATTACCGATGTTTTCCGAGGACTTCCGAAAATTTCCGAAGATTGCCGATATTTTCCGAAGTTTTCCGAAGATTACCGAGGACTTCCGAAAATTTCCGAAGATTGCCGATGTTTTCCGAAAATTTCCGAAGACTTCCGAAAATTTTCGGAGTTTTCCGAAGTTTTCCGAAAATTTTCGAAGATTGCCGAAGATTCCCGAAATATTCCAAATGACCTTCAAGCTTCACAAGGATTGAACCAGTCTTAAATGAGAGCCGACAACTGTCAGTTTATTTATTATTGAGCTGAATGAGTGTGTCCTCCATCAGAGCTCAGTGTGTTTGACATGCGACTGGATGGATGATGAGTGAATATTTTGAGAAAAAATTGGGGGGAAAAGTCAGAATTTTGAGAATTTGTCAGACACTTTTTTTGGTCTTTTTTGAGGTGAAACCAAATTAAAAATAAGAATTTCCTAAGTATTCTGAAGTATTCCGAAGTTTTCCGAAGATTCCAAAGGACTTCCAAAGAATTTCTGAATAATCTCTGAAAATTCCAAAGAATTTCCGAATAATTAATTTTGGAAAACAGACTTCAATCTGAAAAGTTTGAGCAAGGATCCTAAACATCTACAAGTAGAGCTCTAACATCCTGAGCTACTTGGTCAAGGACTCAAAAATGTTTCTTCACATGAATTTTTTTTAACTTTATTTTCTTAATTCCAGAGGGGCTTTTTGTATGTGTGTGAAACCGAGCAGAAATCTAAATATTTAATCCTCTGTTAATTTTAAGGTCCAACACCAAGAATAAAGAGTGAAAAGCTTTAAAGGTTCTTTGAAAGAGGTTCTCTTTCTCATTGGCTCAATGCGTAAGAGGACTCTTCCCAGGGCGAAAAGGTTGAAGCTTCAATCCTTTTCTGGGGAAAAAGTCAGAATTTTGATTAAGTTTGAAACAAGTCAAATTTGAGAAAAGTAAAGGGAAAAGTCAGAAATTTGAGAAAAAGTTAAGGGGAAATTTGAGGAAAAAGTTAAGGCAAAAATCTGAAATTTGAGAAAAAGTTAAGGGAAAAATCTGAAATTTAAGAAAATGTTCAGGGACAAAAGTCTGAGAAAGTTTGAAACACAAGTCAAAAATTTGAGAAAAAGTTCAGGGAAAAGTCAGAATTTTGAGAAAAAGTTGAGGGAAAAGCATTTTTTTTTTTACACCAAATGATTTTTTTTCCCCTCACGAATTCTTTTTTCTTAGATTTTAAAATATTTCTCACAAAACTGTTTTTTCTCCTGCAATGTCTTTTCACTCAGTTTCACAAATGGATTTTTTTTTACTGCATAGCTTTAGCTCTGGAAATAGATGAATGGCCCAAACAAAACAGTATTTCAAACTATTTCCTGTTCCATTTTAACGCTCACTCAGAAGTTTCAGCTTGGTTACAGTCTGTCATGCAGCTTGTTGCAGATGTGATCAGACGTCTCTCCTCGTCCTGAACTGAATCCATTTTCAAGTTTTAAAGGACAGACAGAAAACCGTTTGCTGAGATATTTATTTACACATTTAACTAGTGACCATTATATGAAAAGAAAGAACATTTTTACATCATTTACATCACCTGTAAGGCATTATGAAAAAAAACCTGTACACTGAAATCCGACAAGAAAATGAGAGAACAAACAAACAAAAAACTAAATGAATTTACAGGAAAGTATAAAACACAACTGGAGAGCGATGCTGGAACTTAAATACAATGAACACATGGAACATATGTGGGGAAATATCACACTGATCCTGTCTTCTCTCTGCAGCTGTCGCAATATTTCATCAATAATCTGGAGTGATGTGAGCTGAGGGAGCGTTAAACCAACCTGCTGAGGATTCTGGGTAATTATACTGAATTTCTCTGGCCAAACAAACACCATATTGCACTTTTATCTTCGAAATGAACGAGTCAAACAGAGTGAACATGAGTGAAACACAAAAAAACATCCCGATTCATCTCCAACATGTCTGTTTGTGAGGTTACACGTCGACAACAGCTGATGGTTTGTTTCATTTTGTCGAAGGAGAATGAGCGAGGATCAATACAGACATCTAGAAATCCTGAAGTCATTACAAAATATTTTTCTTGGATGTTCAATTCAGAATTTTCTAAACCGTTTAACACCATAAATATAAGAACTAGATGAAGAATTTTTGGTGCACACATTCGCCAAAAATCTTTATAGCTTGCAGGTTTTCTTCCTGGTTTGCAGCATGCAAACATTAATTATGTGTTGTGTGCACTGATTCAAAACAATCTGCCGTCTCAATCTAAAAATGTCCACATTGTCCTTATAAAAGGAACTTGTTGCTGTTAAAATGTGAAGAAAATTGTGTTTAACCTGCAGCTCAAACATAATCAAACGTTATTGTTGTTTTTGAGGATTCACTCCAATTTTGTCTGATCTCAAGTTTAACTTTAAGAGTTAAGAATATTTTTTAGGATCAGACAAAACTTCTCAGGATCCATCAAAAGTCCATCAAGCTGTAACTAACCGAGCTGTTGGCAGTTAATTAGTCAACACGACCAACTTGTGTCGCCTCGAACTCACAGATGTGTTGAAAATGAAGATTTGAAAAGTGTTTTCATACAAAAAAATCAACCTCACATCAGTCACATTAGCACAGTTTTGTTATTGTTCTTTTACATTATAACAATGAAAATTTACCTTAATGGGAACTTATTACATTAACAGCTCACAGACCTGTTTCTCTGCATTACTACAAATTCATTGAGTGTCACTGAACTCTGTAATTAGTGTAAATTAAATAATATTTAAAAACAGAAATGTCATGTTCACAAAGTGCTAATTTCTTTTCTCTTCGCTCTGATTCATCATCAAGCAAACAGAAGTGTTCAGACCCACTGGAGGTGTTTCACCTGCTGAACTAAAACTCTGGTGGTGTTTTATTTTGAGAATGCTTCCTCAGTTAATTTCCTGATTAGCTGAGAAACATCACAAGGCTGTGTTTTAAAGTTTAAGGTGTTTGTCTGCGTCTCCTCCAGTGAATCTAAAGCTGCTGTCTGAGTGATTCAGTGATTGCAGCGTTTGGCGGTTCACACGCACATCAACACAAACATGTTTCCAAAAAAACAACACTGGTACCGGCTTCTACTTGGTTGATGTACAACAACAAACCCTTTATCTATGGAGTCATTTGGTGTAACACTGGTACGATTGCAGGAAAACTCACCAGAGAAGAAGAAACCTGGAGGAAAAGCTCTGCTGTTCCTTTAAACTCTTCTTCCTCATCAATCATTCTGACCCTGAATATCAAACTCTTTTCGTTCTTCTCCGAGTATTATACATTACATTTCCACGATGACACTCTAAACAACAGCAGTGACACAGGAATCACTCGGTGTCTTGTTGCTCTTCTTTACCATGCATGACGGTTTGTTTAAAATAAAATAATATGTTTTTTAAATAGTTTGACAGCATTGAAAGTACTAAGAGAGCAGGGTGATGATCATGGTAAGGAAAATGGAAAATGGCAACTATAACTTTTAACCTCTTCCTCTCTCTTCCTGCAGGTTTCCTCGTCGTCCCCGGTGAGTTTTCCACTTTAAAAAAAAGCTGCGTTCAACACGGTCGTTCACACGGTGACAACACTACAAACACGTGGCTGCTTGGTCCAATGTTTTTAAGGCCCGCTCATTCGCTGGTGGGTGAGTGGAAAGTATTCATCATTAGTAGTGTGTGTGTGTGTGTGTGTCTAGAGGTAGGGATGAAATGGGAGGTGAAGGGTACATTTATAATGAGTGTTCAACACAAAGTGACAGAGCGGAGACGGAGGTGATGTAAAGCACTTCAACAGGCCGTGAGACCTGACGGGGCGACGAACCGTCTCTACACCGTTATAAAGATTCAGACGGGGTCAGTCGAGAACTCATAGTGAAGATAAACATCTCCTGTGTTCAGTCGGAGTGTTGGGTCGACGCTCCGCTACTTAAACAGGGCTGCAACTATTTTCATTTTCAATAATCTGCAGAATATTTTCTCACATGATGGATTCATTTTCTGTAAAGTGACTAAAAACAATTATTCTGCAGTCAAATGATTTTTAAGCAGTTTCTAACCTCTCAAATGTGAATATTTGCAGGTTTTCAAACAACAATAGTTTGTTTGTCGAACAATTTTCTGACATTTTTCAGAACCGATGATTAGTCAAGAAAACAATCCGCACATTAACCGATAACAGAGTCGTCACAACTGATTTTAAATCCAAAAAAAATATTGGTTTTCAATTTCGATCATTGAAATCAATTATTAGAAATCAAGGAGACCGATAACTGACATTTAATCGCAGTAAAAATAAAAATCTTTTTGAGTACATTTTACTCACATACTGTAATTTTGAGCTACTTGAGTATTTCCTTTTTCTTTTGCTTTATACTTCCTCTCTACTTCATTTATTTGATAAATTTAGTTTGTTACTTTTCAGATTCATATTATTCATATTATTTATATTATCATTATATTAACTGTGACGTTACCAATCAGATGTTGTTGTTGGCGGGACACTGAGGATGCTGCACAAGTAAGTAGCACATTTTTTAATTAAGTTTATTTTGTTGGCAAGAATCTGAATCTCTAACCGACAGCTGTCAGGACATGAAACCATCTGCTGTCAACAGCACAGCCAGCAGTGTTAAAAAAAAAATTTAAATCCAAATTTGAATCGTTTTGTGATCTTAATTGAAGTATAATATTAAAAGACAAATAGAATAATGACAATAATTGCTTGTTGCAGCCCTGATCGATTTACAGTCTAGCAGTCCGCAGTGATGTCTGGAGACGTCTTGATTGGTCGAACCAAAATTTAATTTAAAATATAAATAAAAGCATTCAGAGAATGTTTGAGTCACGATCAAACAATTATCAAAATAGCTGCTGGTCAACTAATTGATTAACAGTTTGAGTTTGAGTCACGTGTCTGCAGTTCAACAGCAGCAGTTTGACAGTCAGCAGCAGAAACTTAAACAACGGAGGAAAGTTGGGAAGAGTTTAGTTACAATCTGACGTTCAAGAGGAAAAAAGAGTTCTGGCGTGTGCGGTTAAAAATAAAGTACATAAGATCTCAGAATCTCCCGGGGCAGTGAAGTAAAAAATACTACAGATTTCAGCTTCAGTTCCTCGTCTGTAAAATCTTCCAGTCGGTTGCTGATTTCTTTGCGCATTTTCACAGACGATGGAAAAAAGGAGTGAGAACATTTTTTCTGCTGCACGGAATAAAAAGCTTCATTCTCTTCAAGCCAAAACTAGTAAAAAGCTAAAAGCCAAGCCAAGAATAATTACTCCAGTATTCACGTGATGTGTCGCCTACATGTTTCTATGTATTCTGCCCTAAATGGTCGTCTCGTTTACATTCCCTCTAATCACCGACACGAAACGATTAGTCACTTAATGCCCCGTTAATTCATCTGAAAGTGTTTCGCACCTCTTAAAGCCAGTGTTGTTGGTGCTGCGTTATAAAGTGCTCTTCAGGTTATTCTGGATCCCTTAAAACACCGACTGAAAACTGCCGTGGCCCGACACTGCCGTGGGCTCGCAAAGATTTTTAAGGATAATTCTGACCCGAAAGCTCCTTTTGGATGTGAATCCAGAACAGACCCGAATCTTTACCAGATGTTTTTTACT
The DNA here is from genome assembly GCF_965226575.1 of Pagrus pagrus. Taxonomy (NCBI): domain Eukaryota; kingdom Metazoa; phylum Chordata; class Actinopteri; order Spariformes; family Sparidae; genus Pagrus; species Pagrus pagrus. The sequence goes on along the minus strand of NC_140199.1, from coordinate 1,610,166 downwards.
GTAAAACATCTGGTTTAACACCAACAGTGACACAAAGTTTGATTTTTATGTCAGGATTACATTTTGAATTATCTAACACGTGTAGAAAAGACTGTGGAATAATTAATTTCCTGTAAAAACATAAAAATCACAACATATTTAGTCACAGTCTGCTTAATTAGGATCACTGATGAGATTATCTGATTAATAATTAGAAAGACTACGTCGTACAGAATGATGAACTCATTACCTCCCCGAGCTTTCTCATCTCCTGTTTCGCTTCCAAACCTTATTTTTTGCCTACATGTGAAAATATGACGAAGCTCGGAGGTTAAAGTTGGAGGCTAATGTCTCAGGATATCAGCGTCAGCCATGCTACTGCAGATTCCCGTCATTTCTAGATCCAGACGCCTGGTTCAAGCTCAAAAATGCAGCAAATTAATTATAGTGTGAAGTCAAAACCATGAGGACCTTTTGTTAAATATTTAAAGGTCATTTTTGAAGCCTTTAGAAAATCATTAGCACCGAAAATTAGAATGAAAGTCTTTGAGAATTACACAGTGCGTAACGCTCGCTGTTAGTGGTGTGTGCGTCCCAACGTGGAGGCCGAGTCGGCCGGGAAATAACACATAGCATCGGAAAGTCTCTTTTAATTTCCAGCTTTTGTCGGCTGGTAACATCGTGACACTGCTGCCAAACAACCAGTCGCTCCTCCAAAGTGAAATACTGACGAAGGCTGTTGAAGTTTAGAGCTGACCAACCACTTTGGTTTTCCCACTCGGAGCCGCTTCCTTCTTCTTCCGCGGTCGGCTCGTGTTCGCTTCAAGCTTCGTAGCTCAGAGTTTAGCTTCAGGCTACGTAGCTTCAAGCCTCTGATGCTAGCTCTGACGTGTACCTCCGACGTTCGTGGCTGGGTTTGACTTTGAAGACAGTTGGCGTTAGCGTGGAGGTTAGCTAGTGTTAGCTTCTCAAAGCCGGGCTGGTGTTTTTGTCCGTCTCTTTAGTTCCGTCCTTCATCAATGCAGAAAACACCTGAGAGAGAAAACAGAGAGAGAACGGAGCGTTAAAAGATTTTTATAGTCGTTAGTTTAAATAATCAATCATAATGTTTGTGACTGAGAATATCACAGAAACAAACACAGCAGCTGCCTTTCTATCAAGTCAGGTAGAGGAAGAGGCAGGAGGAGGAGGAGGAGGAGGAGAAGGAGAAGAGGAGGAGGGGAGAGGAGGAGAAGAAGAGGAGAGGGAGAGGAGGAGGAGAACAAAGAGCAAAAAGAGGAGGAGGAGGAGAAGACAGAAGAAGTAGGAGCAGAAGGAAGAAAGAGTAGAAGATGAGGGAAGAGGAGTAGAAGAGGAGGAGAAGGGAAAAGGGAGAGGAGGAGGAGCAGAAGAAGAGGGAGGTGTAGAGGAAGAAGAAGGAGGGAAAAGGGAGAGGAGAAGAAGATGGAGGTGAAAGAGCAAAAGTCAAAGAAGAAGGGAAGGAGGAGGAGTACACAGCGGAGGAGGGAAGAGGAGGAGGAGGGAAGAGGGAGATGAGAAGAGGAAGAGGAGGAGGGACAGGAGAGACAGAAGAAGTAGGAGAAGAAGAGGGAGCTGAAGGAGCAGAAGAAGGAAAAAGAGGGAGGAGAGGAGTATGATGAGGAGGATGAGGAGACGACAGAGAAGAAATAGAAGAAGAAGAGAGAGGAGGAGGAGAAGGAGAAACATGTTCTTCCTGATTAATCTTCACATTTCCTCACAGATGACCGAGGCTGCTGTTTTGGGGTTTTTGTCTCTGACCTCTAAATCTTCTGCTACATTACAGCCATGTGTAAAACGGCCTACAGCGCCATCTTGTGACAACTCTACACTTGTTGTGTTGTTGCTGTGAGCTCCGAGCGCGACACTGACCTGAGCCCAGCGGCGGTTCCTGCTGATCATGTGTGTGTTGGCCATGGCGCTGAAGAGCGTGTGCGGCTGCAGGTCCTCCGGCAGGCGGGTGAGGAACTGAGCGATGTGGATGAAGTCCATCTGGAGCAGGATGTCCTCGAAGAGACGCAGGATGCCCAGCCCCGTCCGAAACAGACTCTCCTCGCCGTCCCGACAGAAGACGTCCCACACCCGACACGCCACGTCCAGAGGGAGGGACTTACTGTACAGAGTGAAGATCCTGGACGGAGACGGACAGAAACATGGAAACGTATCAAAAACAGGAGTCTCATTCTCAACATTAAAGAGAGAAAGCTTCTGATTTTTTCAGAACAGCCGGGGTTCAAACATTTAATTAAAGAAGAAGCTCCAAACCGTCACGAGTCAGACATTTTATTACTATTTAAACAAAGTTCGTCTACTCGAGATCCCAAGAAAATTATCTCTGTTATTCCGTGATAATGACAACGACATAAATAACTTGTGATCTTGAGAAAACAAATAAAATGTAACTCTTTGTCACGGGGGAACGGAGGAAATAACATGTTGACCCATGGCCGTTTAGGGCTTCCGTAGTTAGGGGCTAATTAGTCTACTAACAAAACAAGCAAAGGGCCGGATTGAGGATGTTGAAGAGACGCCAGCTGATCTGAACATCGTCAACTCTGTCATCTGTGACTGTGTTTGTGGCATTACACCGATGAAGCATGTCCGACGTGGTGCTGCATCATAATCTGAGTAATAATTTTTTTGTTGCCGAGTTATAAAATATGCTTTAACACGATAATCATCGAGCTTAAATTGCAATCAGATAATCGCTGGGAACTATTTGGAGAGAGGAAGAGACTGAGGACGTTCAGCTGTTTCTTTAAATTATTTATTTGTAATTGTGTGCGATTCTTCAGTAAACTACAGCCCACAACACAGTCTAATAAACTCTTTGCAGCCAGATAATGTGTCGTTTAACAAGCGAAGGGGAGGCGAACTCTAAGAGTTGTAGACCAAACACTACAGACTGAGTGTTGATGACTCACCAGTCGATGAGATAGAGGTCAGGGGTCAGGTTGTTGGTCTGGAAGTGGCTGAAGAGACGAGGAAGATTCTCCTCAAAGAAAACCTCAAAGGCTGCGAAATACTTCAACATCTGACCGACAGAGAGAAGAAAGAGGAGGAAGGAGGTTAGAGTGACGAGAGCAAGCACACAGTCACATGACAGTTATTGTGTGTGTGTGTGTGTGTGTGTGTGTGTGTGTGTGTGTGTGTGTGTGTGCGTGTTACCAGCTCGTGGTCGACTCTGAAGAAGGCCATCTGACAGGGTTTATTGAGCAGGTTGGCGAAGGTGATGAAGGCGTCGGCCTCCTCCAGGTTGAGGATGAGCACAGCGGCGATGAAGGACATGCCCTGCACCTGAACACACCACAAACACAGACTCCAGATCAGCTCCAGAGACGGACTCTGTGTGTGTTTCTGCAGCGTCTCTTTACCTGACGACGTTTAGCTTTAAAGTATCGACACGATCTCCAGCAGAGTTTTAATTATTCTGCTCACAAACACACCTGAGTACAGTTAAACAGACGCACATCTGCCACGTGCTGCTTCTGAGTGAGACCTCTTTCTTTTTCTTAAGATTTAACAGAGAACATTGTTTTTTACAATTGAGTAATTAAACTTTTCTCAGTTTGACTTATTTTAATTTATTCCTTGCCGTACCTAAATAGAAACACATTTATAGCTTGGTAAATATCAATTAATCAATTAATATGCTGTTATAAAAATAATGTTGGCATTAATTAATTTATTAAATGTGACTTTTCCGCTTAATTTTCTATTTTATTTATTCCTTTTTAAATGTATTTATATCCTCACATTATATTATATCTTATGTCTTTATTTTTGTATATTTTCAAAAAATTTTTATTTGCATTTTTACCACATTTTTATTTCTGTATTTTCTTTTAAACGTATGTATCAATATTAATCAATGCCTTCATTTATATTTAATATGAATGCTGGTGCATTTAATGGCATATTAAATTATATATTGAGCGACTTAATATTATTTATTTATTTTTCAGTCTTCCAAACAATAACCTTTGTTAAGCGTGGATCAAATGCCTCGTCAGAATAATGATCTTGATGACTTATTTAATGTAAAACTTGCTGATTTATTTTTATACCATTTGATTTAAGTGTCCCTGCTTGTGTTCAGGTAACACTTTTAAATGTTGTCTTTATTTGTTCAAATGAAAAAACAACATTCACAGGTAATGTGTCCACACGACTATTGAAACCACTTCACTTAAAAGACCTGTGTGTAAGAAAACTTTATTTTTGAGTCTCATTCCCAACTCGTCAAAAAAAAGACGTTTTGGGATTGAACTGGGACTCAAACCTTTTTTTTTTTTTTTTTTTTTTACAAATAGGATAATTAATTCTGTCCGTATGCAACTAAACATTAACTGTTGTCAGGTTTTTTTTCATCACGGTGGAAAAAGTAAACTCACGTAGCCGATGTCAGGTCTGTAACAGGTGTACGCTCCTAAAACACTGTGGAGGAGGTCGTGGTAGGGACCGCCCTGCAGAGAGACGAGAGAGCGATGAGATCAACAGACAGACGGAGGAAGAGATGAGGATGTGTGAAGAGCAGATTCATACAAAGTTTAAAAGAAAACCAGTGGAGGAAGATGAAGATAAAACTAGAGATGAAAAGAGAAGGATCTGGAAATGACTGGCGATTAACTGCACCGCTGTAAAATTGCAATTTTTGGCCTAAACCATCAGAACACTCTCCTTCCTGAGATGTGTTACCTTCTGGAAGATGAAGAGCGAGGGGAAGGTTCTGGAAATGTCCAGTTTGATGAGGTCCAGACTGGACTCTCTGTCAGCCAGAGACGCCCCTTCTACCAGAAAACACACGAGAGAAAGAGAAAAAAACTCAACATGTTATTTTTAGTTTCGACCTGAACGTTGAATGATGTCAGAGGTCGGACTGGTGCTGTGTCGTACCGCTCTCGCTGTCGTTGACCGAACTGGTTTCACTGTAACTCCTCCACTTCTCCTTGGCTCTGGACAGGAAGATCTCATACAGCTCTGCACAACGAGAAACACAAAGAGATTAGAAGTGTTAACTCTTACGGCTGGTGTGTTTTACTGCTGAAAAACAAGTGGAAATCAGGTCTTAACTTCGATAGTTGACTTGTAGGGTGTCGTACAGCTGTGAGGGCAAGTGTGTAAAGTTTTAATTCCAGAATCATCCAAATATTTAAATGTAAACCTGCTTCTTTTCATTTTTTTTCTGGCTTGTTTT
>NC_140199.1:1494972-1599972 GCF_965226575.1 Pagrus pagrus | reverse complement strand
TGCCCGCTAACAGCATTAGCCTCTGGAGCATCAGGCTAACGACCGTGAATCATCAGGTCGACCAATCAAACGTGTTTGCGAGCAGCGAGCAGTTCAGACTGAAGCGAAGCATCTGGATTTTATATTCAACTTATAATAAAAACAACATAAATGCCGTGCATACTCAGCATGTTCTCTAACGTGATTTACTCAACAGACATTTGCATTATTTAAAAATGAGAAACACATCCTGAGATCACGAGCTGACATCTTTTAAATGTCCTGACCAACAAACCACGAAGATGTTCAGCTATAAAACAGAGAAAAGAAGAAAATCCCAGAGAAGCTGGAACCAGATAATGTTTGACAGTTTCTCCTGATAGATGCTTAAACAATAAAGACGCTAAAGAAAAGACTGAACTCGTTCAGCTCTGCTCTTTGAGGGTTTACGCAGAAAGTTTGAAGTTAATAACTTCTGTGGTTTTTCTGTTAGTCATCTCTGACTGAGGACATAAAAAACAGCACCGTCATCCTCTACCTCTGACTCAAGGGTTTATCACCCAGGAGGTCGACGGGGACGTGGTGACGACACTTGGGGAGGACGTCCCTTTTAACATCACGGGGAAGACATGGGCTAGCAGAGAGTCTGGAGGATGACCCCGTCCTGTCCCCACCAAGCCCCCAGAAGCAGCTCCAGGCCTTGAAGCCAGTTTTCCTATTGGCCAATCCGTGTAATTACAAAGTCACATGATGTACTGCGGCCCAAAAAGACTTTTTCCCATAAGCTACCATTGTGAAAGAAGCAAAACTCCCTGGGCCTGATGAGCACCGGATTTAACACAACATTAACGCAACAAACCTGAGATCCTGAGAGATTTCTCCTGCAGTCTGTAACCATGTGTAACGCTGATCTCTTGAGACAACTACAGGAGAAAATCAAGATGATTCAGCATGAGAAGCTGACCAGAGGATGACGCTCAACCACAGTCCACAGCGGGACTCATCCACTCATCCAACACCTGCTCTATTCACCCAATTTGGCTCAGGGGTCGCCATTTTGACAGTGATGATGACCTCACTGCTGCTGTGGACCCGTTTCTACAGCTCCAAGACGCCGACTTCTACAACAAAGCGATCCATATCCTCCACGACTGCTGGAAAATAAAAGCAACCTTCTGCCTGATTTGGCAGAAATCTGGATAACTTAACAATACCACACATTTAAAATATGACCACCAGTTTGTGTTTTCAGTTTTGTGTCAGAGACATCATATTTGTGTGATGCTCATGAGCCTCAGTCACCACTGCTGAAGAGAAGCAGCCAATCAGAGGAGCTGTAACAACTCCAGGATATTTTGTATTGTTACTGCAGCTGGGGACAAAACAAGACGCTTTAGTTTCTCATTTTTCTTCGGTTTTCATGTCCACCGGCTTGTACCTGACTTTTCTCAAAGAACACGGTTGTTTATCTTTTAACTCTGTCAGTCACATAACTTCCTCCAACCTCTCTCCTCCTTTCAGACCTTCAACTACGTTAACAAACACCCTGGAAATGAAGTTGATGATTTCAGTGTGTGTTCGTAGAGCCTACCTGTTGTTCGGATAATGGGGAGGCGGGCTCTTTCGTTGGATCGCCCTCTCTGGGTGCCGTCTTGCTAAACAGTCGCCACCCTGTTGCATTATGGGACAGCGCCTTGGGCTCTTTGGATTTCCTAGAAAACAGGCTCCTGAAAGAAAGAGAGAGACAGAAAAGGACAAGTTTGATCATCTTTGACATTCTTCAATTTAAGAGAGCTGGAAGCAGTAAAGTGGGCGTATAAATCTGCAGAGCGTCGCAGTTTCTCATGACTCAGAACTTTAACATCTCTTCTCTGGAAGTCGACCAAATGTTTATGTAAAAAATCTGAAAGTCTAATCAGCTTTAAATCACAATCCAAACTGAGATGTTGCTCATTCTCCCTGTTTGTCAGAACTTAAAATCACTGCAGGAAACCGTCTCCACGCAGGAAGGCCGCAAATCAGAACATAAAAGCAAAAATCTAAACGTGTCGCTTCAAAAACAAGCAGAAAACTTTCATCCAGAAAAGTTTCCACATGCCGCAGGCCAAAACTCAAAACCTCACATCTTACACAGCTGGTCAACATGTTGTACAGCTTTGTTTGACAGAGACCGGCACATATTATTGTCTATACTGACATGAAATCTATCATTTACACGTCTTCTTCCAAGGCAATTATAAAGAAATTATTAGAAACATAAAATAAAGCATTACTGGCCTGTCTAACAGAAACAAGAGCTTCAGAGTAAAACTGTTTTATTCTTGTAATCAACAGAATTTTTCCACTCGCCTCTGAAACGTTGATGATGTTGAAAAAGCTGCAGAAAAACAAATCAGTTCCTCAAACAAACGAGGGAAGAAGTGCGGTTATAAATAGTGAAGACGTAATGTGTGGTGAATTAATCCTCATCATCATTCTGACCACAGTCGTGCAGCTGCAGCAGTTTGCTGCAGAGAAAAGCTGCCAAATCAACAGTTTTTACATTCAATTCAGTGGAAGAACGAACCGGTCAGCTGGTGGGAAGAGAAAGGAGGAAGGCGGAGGGAGAGGAACTGGAGGATTTATGAAAAGGAAGTGGATCTGAGAAAGGAGACGCGCACACACACACAACTCTGTGGCTGTAGTAGACAGCCAAGCAAATATTATTCCTGTCCTCTGTGCAGGCTCGAGTTTCTTCACTCTGAAGTGTTTGTGAGAATCCAGTCGAGTGTCAGAAACCAGCGCCGACTCTCAAACACATGAACGACGCGATGCCACGAGACGTGCTCAGGAAAAGTCTTTTCTTATGAACAGGAATGAGCTTTATCATTTGTGAAAGTGGAGATTGTCAACCATGAAGTGACTTCATGATTCAGCAGCAGAGCAGACGTGAACTGAAATGATTAATCCTCATTATGTTAATAATTAATTTGTCATTTAAAGTCATTTTTAAGCAAAAACACCCAAACTTAACCGCACTTGGCTTCTCAGTCTTCTCATTGCAGTAAACAAAGCAGCTTTGGATTTTTGATTAAAACAAACTATTTGATGATTGCCGCAAGAATGAATCCTAAAATCCCCATATTTTTGCAATTCGAGTTGCCTCGTCTGAAAGTCAGTGGCTTTTTTGGACGGGTTATCGTTTAGATGCCTGAAATAAGGTCTGTGCTTAACACAAGCTCTTGTTCTACAACATAAAATACACCAGTAAATACCCCACGTTAGAATTAAAACGCACGTACGTGTGTTAAAAACGACTAAGACTGTAAGACTACAGAGGTTGTCGGGACATGTGACTGTGATGTCGTCTGTTTATAACCTAATGTTTGTGTTTACTTCTGACGACTGCATTTACGATTCAAATATCACAAAACTGGTGTTGATCCGTGAAGAAACAACAAACACGAACAAAATAAGTATCATTAAACTAAATGCAATAATCCAAAATTTAAAAATGTAATCTGCGTTGTGTCTTAAACCAGGGCGACGCTAGCTTCCGGGTTAGCCTACAAAAATCCATCATCCCTGCAGCTCCGTCGCTGAACCCACAGTGTGTCATTTCTACATCTTTGGGTCTCAAAATCAAAACAATAACAAAAAGATCATGCTCCATCACAAGTAAACAATAGTAAACAAAGTAGTGGCTCCCTTCCTTTAGTCTCTGACGAATCATCTGATGTTTCGTCTGAAATTAATTAGGAGTGAAAAATAAAATGACAGAGTTCTCTGATCTGACGTTGTTGGACACATTTGGGATAATGTAAACACACAACTCAACAACAAATACGACAAAAGTCTAGTTGTTTTAAGACATTTTAGTACAGACAAGTTACCTTTAAATGATCATGTGACTGCTATATAACAGGAGGGCTGCACAGGGAGGCGTCGGACTGGTTTTAATTAAGAAACGGATCGTAACATTTTAAGTCCTGGCAGACACTGGATGAAAAATGTCAACCGCATGTTTTTGCATCTTTCTCACTTGTTGTGGTTGTTGTGCAACAAGTGAAACAACACAACAGAAACAGAAAACAGAAGTTACTTTCAGCTCTTCAGTCTTCACTTTTTTAAACTGCTCTTTAAATCAAATGAGCCTGACTGTTGATCACAAGCAAAATCTGGGAGATAATAAAACACAGAACTGAAGTGAATGAGCCGTTTCAGAAAGCAGATAGAGATTTACTAGCAGGGCTCGGCTACAACAGGTTAGTCTGCCACTATTTATACGTATTCATGAGAAAAATAAAAGAGCGTTTTCGCTTTGTGTCGGTTACATCAAGCTGTTCCTCAGATCAGACGCAGCCTTTTGTTCTCCTGGTGTCAAACACCTGCACACCTGCAAGCTGCAGACTTAAAAAGGCTTCAAATTGTTGCTCTTGATTTGTTTAAAAGAGCGAGAGAGGAGCAGATGTAGAGCAACAGATACAGTGTGAGTGTGTCTGGGTGTCTGTGTGTGTGTGTGTGTGTGTGTGTGTGTGTGTGTGTGTGTGTGTGTGTGTTTGGGGTTGGGGGGTATGTGTGACAGGATCTGACCTAATTACCAGAGTGGAGTGGAAAGGATGTCTGAGTGTAAATAATTAACCACAGAGGTGATCAGAGCTAATTTACTAACCGAGTGTGTGTGTGTGTGTGTGTGTGTGTGTGTGTGTGTGTGTGTGTGTGTGTGTGTGCTAATGGAGATGAACAGGGGAAGTTTTTGTTTTTACGCAGCTGATGGGTTACATCAGAGTATTTAAACACCACACAGTGACAGAAAATTACACTGGAAGTTTCTTGATGGATATTTTTGAGGCTATTTCTCGTTCACGATATTTTTAAATCTCCTTAAAGCACTTGTGCTCAGACTGTTGATATATGGATATATTGCCCTGCCCAGATACCCGTTTGTTTATCATACAGGGGTGGAAATCACAGACCAACTCACAATACGATGCGACTCGAAAACAGACTTCAGCCTCAGTGGGTCCTCGCTGCTAAAATAAAGGATAAGTAAATAAAAATTAAATAAATAAGGATGCCCACAGTGACGATGGTATCCCGATACAGCAATCAGTTGGCCGATATTAACCAACCGATTTTGTCCAATCACAGATACATGGTATCGTCTTATATGTCGTCTGATATGTGCCGATGAAAATAAAGTTACCTGTTTCAGTGGGCTGATGTCTTTTGGACAAAATGTTTATTATGAACCTGTAAAATACCCTGCCACTGTTTCATAGCTTTGTCTCCAGTGTTTGATGGCCAGATTGGAACGATCATTGCAAAAAATGTGTATCGGCGTCTGCCCCAAAAGTCAAATATCAGCCTTGAATTGAACGATACGTCACCATATCTGTCAAACTGAAGAATACAAAATGTCCCTAAAAAGACAAAATACAGGAATTTATCCACTCCATCGTCGTGTCAATTTCACAGGTCTTGACATGAACTGAGATGAAACATGGTATAAGAAGTGCAAAGAGTTTTAGCTTTGTGCCTCTCTAACACACACACTGACTGATGTGCCATCAATCCAATGTAAAATATCCATAAACTGAAAAAAAACAAAAAACTCTGAACTGCCAGAAAGCAGAACAGTAACCGGTGTAGAAAAGTTTACAGAAGTTTAAACCACAAAGAGTTATGAAGTCGTGACACTTGTGGGGCAAACTGTCAGAGAAATGTCCATATTTTGGTGCCGGTGCATCGATTCTGCATTAGATTATCGGGGCAGATATCCAGAATTTTTCCAATTATCAGTATTTGTGATTTTTCTTTCAGATTGCAGATAAAATAAACTGATTTTAAAATGTGCTACTTCGGCTCTGATGCAGCTTACTTTCACACAATGTCCCAAACCACAACACTATCTGATCGGTAACGTTTAGCAGCCTATAAACACTGATTAATATGAATCTGCAAAGCAACTAGTAACTAAATCTACCAAATAAATGTAGTGGAGGGGAAGTATAAAGTAGCAGAAAATGGAAATACTCAAGAACAGTACTTGAAGATTTATATTTTTAGTACTGGATCCAACTATCTGTTATCGGTTTCTCGATTTCTAGTGATCGGTACCGGCTCTGAAGAAAAGCCATTTTGCTCAACTCCTAATATTGCCTCATCTTTATTTTCCTGCCCCTAATATCATTAAAGTTTCAAATGTTTGAGTAAAACTAACACTGCTAACAACATAAAAAATGGAATGATAGTCGGTTAATAAAGGATGAGAGCGCTGTACTTTCCATTATTCAACATATGGAAAAATCGAAGCTTGAGACCTTGAGGCATCCATAAAAGAAAAGAAAGTCTCAAATAATGAATCCACCAGGAGGGCAGAGAATATCTGAATGTTTTGCAGAGCGGCTTCAGGCTGACGCTGCAGCCGTCCTCCCTGTTGGGTTTGATCTCCTCTGCTGCTGACCCTCCCTGACCTGCCCTCAGCACTGTGAAACCAAACAGCCAGCGTGGAGGTTTTCCAGCAGGGCCTGTTTTCTTCTCGCCGTTCCTCTCCTCCGTCCGTCTGGATTTCCTCTGAGACGCCGTGGCATTCAAAGCCAGCTGCGGAGGGCCCGCGTCCAAACCAAAACCAGGCCCGACACAGACGCAGATTTAACAAACAGGAGTTTTCCTACACCTGCCAGTCCGACAGGATTTTTACTGTGTCGGTAATCAAACAGAGAGAAAAACAGCCGCCTGGCTCTGGACTGTAGTGGTGTCTGTGGTTTACTTCACGGTAGAAAGTGCTCGGCCTCTTTCACTTCCTCTGTCTTTTACAGGAATGTTGTCGGGGTGCAGTTCCTGTTACTTGACTGCTATTGTCTTATTAAAATGTCCTTGTTAGAGCCAAAGACTAGCATGTCAAATGTCTTTATTTCTTCACATCATTGTATTCCTTAGACCTTGTTGTGGCTCCAGGCCTGGATGCAGCAGAGATAAGTGCTGCTGAGGCTGTAAAAGCAGCCTGAACTCTCCCTCCTGCAGTTTCTAAGGTTTGAATGAACAGCTCTTCAGTCGTCAGCCGACCTGCCTCCAGGCTACAAGCTTTGATCTCTTCAACCAACCTGCAAGTCTCTCCTCTGATTATCTGACAAGGCTCCACGAGCGTCCCGGTGTCTGTCTGAGCACCAGAGACCCTTTGACAGGTCCTAAACCTGGTTTCTGGGCGGGAAATGAACCGGATGTCTGACGCCACCATCTGTGGTCTTCTAACAGTGCTGCCGAACGAGAACTTTGCAGATTTTCAACCAGCTTTTGGTTACATGTGCAAAACTTCACGCTATTTTGCCTGCAGCCAGAGCCAGAAACATATTTTAGTTACTGTTTAGCTCAAATACCATATTGTTTGTTACCAGTGGCCCGCCATAACTTTTCTATTTCACAACCGACTCCGAGCCCAAACCAACCACCTCCCAAACTCGCAGTACCCATCACCCATCAGCAGGAGTGTTTGCCGGTCCGGTGTGGCGCAGTGCATTCTGGATGTTGTAGGTCTTCAATCTTTTGAGCAAGTTTGTTAGTGGGCGAGAATTTGAAGGGATCTGTAGCCATGTCAGAGGTGACTGTGGGAAGACAACGACTGTTTTGGTGTCCAGTTAGATTGAAGTGTGTTTACGGTGACTTAACGAGGCGATTAAGCCCGTCTTAATTCAATAAAAGAGTCAGAGTCAGACTGTGTATGGTTTTGTTTTTCTGTTTGGTAAAGAAAAAGGTGTCAACATATCTCCTTTCTTGACAATTGAATGAATTGTTATGAGGCTAAGTGGCGAAAGCACCAGTTACATTCACACCTCTTGAGGTACAAAGTGGTATAACGAGTCAAGACGGGCCGGGGCTAACGGGTTAGCGAGCTATCTTCAGCAGACATCTGTCCAGGAAGCTACATAAACATCTTTGACTTTGGACTTTTGGTTTAACATAATCTATTGTTGGGAGAAATTAAATATAACAGTAATGTTTAGTTTTTTTACTGTTCACAGTTTATCATCAAATACTGTAAATGCTGCGTCTGGAAAAACCTGAAGATCTTTAATGGGATGAAATACAATTTTTTGACGACCACCTGTGAGTGTGGTTCTTCAAACTGGATGTGAAAACGCGATAAGCCTTTTCAGGAACTGAGAAGATGTTCTCTCTTTCACGCCACGACGGGCAGATGTTCACAACATCTCTGCTGCATCACGGTGGCGGCGCGGAGGTTAAATGGTGTGATGAACTGGCTTCAGAAATAGAAAGCAGAAGAGCAGACGGAGAAGTGAATGTGGGCTAAGCCCTGAGGAAAGAGGCTGCACCGAGTCAGTGCTCACTGAGCCCTGCTGTATCACTTACTGCGTATATATGTAACTGGGGCATGATTAACATGCAAGCTATTACACAGCTATAGGCCCCAGACTGCAGCGCTGAGACGCTATGAAAAGACACAGATATATGTCAAAAGGTCGACTCGCATGGATAACGTCCTCTTTAATCCCTCTATTGTAACAGAAACTTGTATTAAATATGGAATTAGCCCACAGTATCTGTCACTGGAGACTTGGAAACCAACGAATATGGGAGTGGAGGCACAATTTTGCCGGTTTATATGAAGAAAAAGAAACGTTTGCTTATTCTTGAATTTGGATATGAGAGTCTTGTTTGTGTTTCCAGCCTGACGGATTAGAAATAACACATCTAACACAGATTTCTCGGGGATGAATCTGACTATTTTCAAAGGCGTCGCAAACAACAAATATCTCCAGATAAAAATCAATTTGTCACGTCTACAGGTTCAGTCCAGCTGTTGAGCAAACGCCGGATCATCATTACAATTTGAGATCAGCTCATTTAATGACATCCGGACCAGATGGGAGGTAACGAGTTGAGGTGGTGGGAGCTGAAAAAGACCAAAAAGGGGCTTAACATGGTCCAACAGTCCTGCGACACTGTTGGCCTACTGAGGACGAGAGAAAAGAACAAGAAAGGTGCAATAAAAACAACTGCTGGTTCTGTTGAAGGCCAGTCCGGACAGAAACTCCTCGTTTATGGTGAAATCCTTGATCCTTCACGTGAAGGTGTATAATTTATCTACTCGTGCTGTTAGCCTGCTAGCCCAGTTAGCCTCACTAGCTTCGGCCTGCAACCTCGCTCGTGTTATTTCCACCTCCTGTCTGCTCTTCGTCACAGCGTCCTGAGTACATCGGTTCTGGTCCGACCACAGCTTTCAGCAGGCCGACCCACACACACTTTAACGACAGCTGCTCATTTCAAATGACTTTTTTTTTTTTTCTTTTGCTTTTCTCCATCATGACGTTATTATAAAATAAATAATTTGTGTGTTTCCTGATTTATTTTGAGTTGCCTATCAGGATGATATTGACAAACAAGATGACAATACTAGATTCCCTAATATCCTCAGTTAAAGGAGCAGTCTGCAGTTTTGTGGGAGAAATGTTGATGAGCAGAGGAAGATGGCTGATTTTTAAACAAACTGAATAAACAAACTCTCAAACTGACCTTTAAAGGACAAAAACACAATTTATACTGTTGTACTTTGTTTACATGTGGCGGACCCTGCCAACTTTCTAAGCTTCAAACTGTTCTGGGACCTTATTTTCCCCTGAGAGCAGCTTGTTTATTCACTTGTGGAGAAAAAAAATCTTCTCTTGTAAATAATAAGGAACCATTGATTGAGGAAAGTGTCTGGAGACATGAGGTCAGGTCCAAAACCCGGTTCTGACTGTGTGCCTGAGGTAGAGATGGTGGTTGTTTTGCTGTCAGTCATGGTTCTGGGATGTCTTAATGTTTCCCACATCACTGGACTGTGTGTTGACACAATCACCACGTGTGTGTGTGTGTGTGTGTGTGTGTGTGTGTGTGTGTGACAGCACTTATTTTACCTGGTGAAGAAATCAGCGATGCCGAACCTCTTTGGCATCAGCTTGTGTTCCGAGCTGTCGGTGTGCTCGGTCAGGTCCGGCAGCTTGTCCGGAGCACTCTGCCTGCGACCCGCCTCCAGAACGTTCCGGAAGTCCTCCATGTACCCCTCGTCTCCAAAATAAAAGCCCCCGTCCTCATCGGGGGACAGCGGGGTGGCATCGCAGCTGAGGGACACCGCGAGGTTCGGGTTAGTCCTCAAAGTCTGCGGCCTGACGGGGAAACTGAGGTCACTGAAATCCTCCTCATCCTCCCGGATGTTGGGTTCAGACAGCGGGCTGTCACCGTCGGAGAGGGTTGACGGGCAGGGCGAGGGGAGTTTGGCACTTGATCCCGGGGTGGGGGAGTCATTGGACGGGACCGGGAGGCGAGGGAGCTCTGCCGCAGCTGGCGCATCCTCCCCCGGGCACTGAGAGACAGATGTCCCGCTGCAGTCGCTCTGGCTCCTCGACCCAGCCCCGTTTTCCTGCCTGACCCCCAGGTCGAGATGGATGTCGGGGTTGTTTTCGGGGGAACCGTCCGAGTCGGGCCAGTCACATGTTGCTCTGGCGACGTCCACGATGTGAAAACCACCGTTGGCTACTTTCACTTCCTCCCCGTCCACGTCGCAGAGTCGTTTTCCCAGCCGCGGGCTGGGGAGCACCCCTGCCCGCTGACAGTACCCGATGTCCGCTTCGTACCCGGAGCAGTCCCCGTTGGGCATGTTTACATCTGGGCCGGAGGGGGCCGAGGCGGTGCGGGCGCAGTTCAGCTGGTGCTTCCCCGTGCATGGCAGCCGAGCAGCGGGGAGAGAAGTCCTCATGCAGCCGGTGACTGCGCCACCGTCAGTCGCCTCTTCTCCCGGGGCAACGTCGACAGAATCCGGGGTTTCCCCTCCGCTCTCCCCCGCAGGATGCTGCCGCATCTGTGGGCCTGTCTCTCCCGAAACCCGACCCAGGAGCACAGCTGGACAGGAAGCGGCTGTGGTCCCTGCGAGGCCGAGCCCTCCTCCTCCTCCTCCTCCTCCTCCTCCTGCTTCTCCTTCCAGCTCGACCATTGTCGGCTCCTCCTGACCGAATGACTCAGTGAATCCGTTCAGGCCGCCGTGGTCGCCGCAAACCCCCGAAATCACACAGCTGTCAGTCAACTGTCCGGGGAGGATCTCCAGATCCAACAGAACCCCCCCGCTGTGTGGGGGCGGCGGTACCGAGGCGTCTCTGTTTACATTCCTCCCGTTACCGGTCACATAAACATGACCCTTCCCGGCTTCCTGACCCCCGCTGACACCGGAGCTGTGGTCTTTGAGTGCGATGTAAGATTTGAGAGCCGCTTTTCCTCCATGTCCTCCTCCTCTTCCTCCTCCTCCTCCTTCTCCTTCTTCGTTCTCGTTCAAGTCGACCGCAAACGACCCTCCGTTCTCCCTCGTCGTTTCCATGACCGCTCAGTCCGCCAAGCGAGCCTCGGCCCCGGGCGTGAAATCCTGCAACGCGTCGTCCTGCCCGGTCGGCCGAGCTCCGCAGCAGCAGCAGCAGGTTTTGTTGTTCATGGAGGAAGGGGCTACCATTTTAGCCAGCGGACACTTCGGCGTTACCTGACACCCGCCGGGTGTAACGCGCTCATTTCTGGTGTCTCGAACAACCGTATTTTCTCCGTCCTTCGACGCTCGCGTCGCCGCCGGGCAGCAGATTAATTAAATCCCTCAGCGTTTGGCTGCAGCGGCGGCATTCCGGCCACAGTCCGGCGCCATCTTGAAAATACCCCAACAATGACGTCATGCCCCCTAACTCGCTCTCTGTGTTTTGATTCGCAGTGACGCCTAGTGGCCGCTGCGCGCAACTGCACCCGGGGTTCCTGACCCCATTAACCCCACATCTATTCAGATACTTTAAAAAATACTCCATTACAAGTAAAAGTAATATATTCTACATTTTACTCAACACTCATGCAACTGGTAAAAAAAATTTAAAAAATAAAATAGTTAATAAAATATAGAAATACTCACATATTTGTCAAAAACTGCCATTAAAATACTATATATTATTATTTGCAATTTTCACTGTTACATTTTTCAACCAACATCAGTCCTGATAATAACCATTAAATATTCATTCAATTTCAGGATCTTAACCCTTTAAACACCCGTTTGTTTACATGATGCCACTGTTTCTGTAAATGAAAAAAGAACACACACAAAATATATTTCCCAGATACTTGATATGTAGTATTTTTATGGCAGTTTTTGACATGAAACTTTTTTTTCTACTAAATGTGGTCTTTCATCTATGGAAGAGTATGGAGGGAGTTTCTTTTTCTCATTATGCACTTCAAGAAAAGAGTCGATAAATAAAGTTGAAATACAGTTTGGTGCGGCCACCTCCTCCAAGCTTGTGTGTTTTTTACTTCTGAACAGACAGTTTTCAGCACAATCTCTTCAAAGTCCTCAAAGCTTCGAAAGTCCATTTTAGCTCATAAACACAGTGTAGTTGTCACAACTACACTGTGTTTATGAGCTAAAAGAGAGATAATGTCTCTGTTACTACAGCTGACTATGAACAACAGTGTCACCAGTTCATCCACACAAGGCATTTTGTTTCATGTCGTCTCAAAGGTCGACTTTAATCTCCACATTTCGATCTTTTTCTTGAAGTGCATAATGGAAATAAAACAACTTCCTCCTCTCATTTTTTTCTCACCCCTGGTCCTATGTCATAGATAAAAGACCACATTTGTTCCTTTTTAAAAGTATATGGAGAATATCATTTTCTGTGTTTTGATTTTTTACATAAAAAAAAAAAGTGGCATCATGTAAACAAACTGGTATTTAAAGGGTTAAAATCCTGAAGATGAATGAATATGTGGTGGTTAATATCAGGTCTGAGTATTTTTTTTCTTCATCAGTTGCATGAGGGTGAAGTAAAATGTTGACTTTATTTCTTGTGTATGTAATGGAGTATTTTTACAGAGTACTCCTGTAATCACAGCTGGTATATTACGGGGTTAACGAGGTCAAGAACCTCTTGGTGTAGTTACACACAGTGACCACTAACTATTTTCTTTTTTCCTCACCCCTGGCCCTAATACTCTTCTGTATGTTATCAGCTGCATGAGGGTGAAGCTTTATTATGAGGCAAAGCCCCCTACAGGACACATGGGAAACAGCCTCGGGGCCAAAATACAGGAACATATCCTATCTTGTGAAAAATAGTAAAAAAGATTATAAAAACTCATCCAGGAGCACAGAATGAACGACTGATAACATTTAATGCTGTAATGACAGTTTTAATACTTCATAATATGTACGACAGTTTCAGCTGTCTGTAATATACACAGTGTGTTATAGACATATTATATGAGCTGAGGTTGAAATTACATTTTTGTCACAATGTTTGCATTAAAAAAAAAAGTGATCCAAAACATGTTTCAACAGTTGCACGAGGATTCAGGTAAAGTACAACAGTATTCACCTTTATCATCAAAATAAACTTGAATGAGGCCTGAAAATAAGAGAAATACCTGTTTCACTGCTTCCTGTCTGTCAACACAACAAATATTGTGATCTAAATATCTCAGTGTGGCTCAATCTGAATCCTTTCATAAAGACTGTAATAATATAAAATTAGTTATGTTAAATAAACGTTTGTAAGATGTTTTTGGATCAAGGCTGGACAAACAATAAACAAACTGAAGATATTGGAGCCCAAATAAATGTAACGATATTATCAAGTTAATACATTTTGAGGTTAATATTTCCTCTTGACAAGTTTCAGAAAATGATGAACCTTTAATATAAGTAATAATATAATAGAGAACACTACAGTTCAGGCAGTGCTGGCGCTGGTTCTGATGGACTACAGCCCCTCCAACAACAACAGCAAGTGTATCAGATTACATTTCCAGCAGTGAATCAGTACTTTGGGCTGAAACACTCGCCTAAGTCACACGTGAACCAATCAGCATCCAGCAGAGGTCTGACAAAGCTCCGCCCTCATCTGACTCACATGAGACAAACCAGGAAACAGTTTGTCGGTGTGTGTTTTGCAAAGAACCACAAACAACGTCCTCTGAGTGAGTTCATCTACAGGAGAGAGGAGGAGGAAACTACAACACTGCAGACGCTCCACACACTGAAGGTGAGTCCGACCAGAACCAGAACTCAAAGTAAACTTCAGTGAAGTGAAGGAGGAAGTGGAGCTGTGACTGACTGTACTGTCTGCTGTGTTCCCAGCGCCACACAGAGACAAAATGGCTTCCAGATTAGAGGAGGATCTCTGCTGTCCGGTGTGTCATGATGTCTTCAGAGAGCCTGTCGTTCTGTCATGTAGCCACAGCCTCTGTAAAGACTGTCTGCTGGGCTGGTGGAGAGAGAGACGAACACGCGAGTGTCCAGTTTGTAGGACAGTATCTTCAAGAAGAGCACCACCCATTAATCTGGTGTTAAAGAACCTGTGTGAGGCTTTCTTGTTGGAGAGAGATCAGAAAGCTTCAGAGGATCTCTGCAGTCTGCACTCTGAGAAACTCAAACTCTTCTGTCTGGACCATCAGCAGCCGGTGTGTCTCGTCTGCAGAGACTCAGAACAACACACCAACCACAGATTCAGACCCATCGATGAAGCTGCACGACAACACAAGAAGAAACTTCAGGAAACTCTGGAGCCTTTAAAGGAGAAGTTAAAGGTTTTTGAAGAAGTTAAAGTGAAGTTTGATCAGACAGCAGAACACATGAAGGTCCAGGCCCGACACACAGAGAGGCAGATTAAGGAGCAGTTTAAGAAGCTTCACCAGTTTCTAGAAGAGGAAGAGGAGGCCAGGATGGCTGCACTGAGGGAGGAAGAGGAGCAGAAGAGTCAGATGATGAAGGAGAAGATGGAGGCTCTGAGCAGAGAGATAGCAGCTCTTTCACACACAGTCAGAGCCGCAGAGGAGGAGCTGAGAGCTGAAGACGTCTCATTCCTGCACAACTACAAGGCTGCAGTGGAAAGAGTCCAGCAGCGCCCCCTGCTGGAGGATCCACAGCTGCCCTCAGGAGCTCTGATAGACCAGGCCAAACACCTGGGCAACCTGAGCTTCAACATCTGGAACAAGATGAAGGACATGGTCTCCTACACTTCTGTGGTTCTGGACCCAAACACTGCTCATCCAAACCTCATCCTGTCTGAAGATCTGATCAGTGTGAGACGAGAAGCGAGACAGCAGCTTCCTGATAATCCAGAGAGGTTTGATTATTACAGGTCTGTCCTGGGCTCTGAGGGCTTTAACTCAGGGACTCACAGCTGGGACGTCGAGGTTGAAGGCAGTACAGTCTGGTTACTGGGTGTGTTAGCAGAGTCTGTCCCAAGGAAGGGACACATACGGTCTGGATTCTGGGTAATAATGTTATACAAAGGTAAATACTCAGTGTGGTCACCACCAGCTCTACCGACAGATCTCGTAGTGCAGAAGAAGCTCCAGAGGATCAGAGTGAATCTGGACTGGAATAGAGGAAAGCTGTCATTCTCTGATCCTGATACTAACACACACCTACACACCTTCACACACACTTTCACTGAGAGGATGTTTCCATACATTTTCACTGAGGATAAACTCCCAGTGAAGCTATCACCCCTGAAGGTGTGTGTGACAGTGGAACCGAGCAGTTAAAGAAGTATTTCATCTCTGGAAAGACACCCTGAAATAAAACTGTCTCTCTCTGCAGGAGAAAGACAAATATTTTTTAAATTGATGCTACATGAGCAGACAAACATTTTAAAATCATTTATTCACAATCATAATAATGTTTTTAAGGAAAAGAGGGACTTTTATTCTGCACCGTTCTACGAGCTCTGCAGATGTTTTATTTTAAAAATGATTTGTCAACATAAAAATGTCGTCAACATGTTTAAATTAAAAATCCCAGAATTCAACCTGTTAAGCTGCAGCTGCTCCTCCTGCTGTCTCATTATTCACACATTTTGATTTTTATGTTGTTTTTTAGTTTGACAGTTTGCTTTGTGTTTCTATTGTTGACCTTTTCTTGTTAATATGACCCTGTGTGTGTGTGTGTGTGTGTGTGTGTGTGTGTGTGTGTGAGTGTGTGTGTGTGTGTGGATGGGCACCAAATAAACAAATCAATTAATAACTGCATGTTTCGTTGTTCAGATCCAAAAACTATCAGGTTTGATAGCTGCCTGGATGTGATGAGTTGTGCAGGTTTTCTTTCTGCAGCTCTGGGTTGTGCAGCCTGGTCAGATTTACAGCTCAGAATTATCTGTTAGACAAATTGTTGATATTTTTGAGGTTGAGAGATGCAACAAGGATCCAAGTCAGAGTCAAACCGAGGACGACGAGGTGGTTTCTGATTCAGCCCGATGACAAACAGCCTTTTCTAACACATGGAGCTGCTCCAGAGACAAACATGGTTTTGAATTGAACTCTTTGTTGTTGTTGTTTTTTCTGGCAATTGTAAGTTTGATGTGACTGAGCGAAGGCTCGATGTTCTCCTCCACACTCTGCATCTGAACATGTAAAATGAGTGACAGCCACTTTTATTATTCAAACTGTGTTCCCGCTCAAAAAATGAACCTGCTACTTCCTGCACATCCTGTTAGAAATGAATAAATGAAAATGAGATTTGTTATTGAGATGTGATTTAAAAATACGAGTAGAAAAAAAGAGAACAAGGTAATTAAATTATTTTAAGAATAAAAATAATTTAAGCGTCAGACATTAAGGAAATTAAAGTACAACACGATTTATACTTTCTTACTTTCTAACAGCTGCTGAGAGCTGCAAGCTACATTTCCAGCAGGCCCAGAGAACTTCTCCTCACTGCAGCGACACAAGGTCCTGCTAGTATTCCAGATCAGTTAGCACCAGCAGCTGTGATGCAAAGCCAGCTAACTCCACAATCCGAGGAACACAAAGTAAGTTAGCACCGAGCTGCTATCCCTGCAAAGGAAAGGAGCGACCAGTTTCCTCCACCTGCTGTCTTTTATCAGATTTTGCACAGCAAGAACAGCACTGTTCAATATTGAAATTACAACCTTCTCCTGCTTGGCTCATCAGCCAAGGAACCATCAGCACCTTTTCTTCAAGGACTAACTGGTAATCATTAATTATTATTGATAGCCAAATTTAACCCAAAACTCCTTATCAAAGTTGCATGAAGCACTATATATGGTGCCCCGTGTGAGACACATATGGATTCCCATGTGAGGCAGTGTGCTGTTGGCAATCATTTATAAATGTGCAACATTAATTTCAGCATAATTTGGACAGTGGTAAAATTTGAGATTCACATCTTGGACCCTTTAGCCAAAGGTCTTTACATTTAACCCCACTAGTCTACTACAGGAGTAGATGTTGATTTGTACTTACAAACAATTGCATTGAGGTGAGAATTGATTTATAAAGTTTAGAATTTATAACCCATTTGATTAACCAAAATCTTTTAGGTTATTAACTGCAACTTTGAGCCATTTGTTATTGCTGCTTTCAATTCAAGCTGAAGGTGCTCTGTAGAAACTGTAAAAGATTCAGTTCAGCATTTGAATATCTCATATTTGTTGCATTGTAGTCAAGCTGTCATAATTTGATGACGATGTAAGTGCACCTCGTATTAATCACAGCATGCCACCAGCCCTGTGGTACAAAGAAGTTTATATGTGGCTGTTACTGCCTTGCATTTCAGCCTGAGTATGAAGTAGTGCTGGAGATGGAGCCACAGCGTGCTACCAGCCCTGTGAAACAGAAGTTTTGTAGTTTAGCTGTCACTGCCACGTGTTTCAGCCCGAGTCAACTTTAAGAGACAATCCTCTGACTGTTACTGCCCTGCATTAAAGTTTTCTCTGTCAATTGTAAGTTTGATGTGACTGAGTGAAGGCTTGATGTTCTCCTCCACACTCTGCATCTGAACATGTAAAATGAGTGACGGCCACTTTTATTGAATTTTAATTTGTATTTATTCAAACTGTGTTCCCGCTCAAAAAATTACCAAACTTCCCTGCACATCCTGCTAAATGTTGAATAAATGATGAAGTCATGAAAATTAGATTTGTTGTTGAGACGTGATTAAAAAAAATAAATCTAAGATAAGAAGGTAATTAAATTGTTATTAGAATAAAAATAATTTAAGCATCAAACATTCAGGATGTAATGTTGGGATAATGAGGTCGTTATAATAAAGTGTTTTCATGTGAGCAGATAATTAAAACCACTTCAGTTCTCCACCTCCAGACTCTCCTCATGTTTACCAACATATCATTTCAATCAGAAGACAAAGATCCTTATTGGCTGATTTTAAACAAACTAAATAAACAAACTCTCTTTGTTTTCATGACTGAATAAACTGAAGAAACAAACTGACCTTAAAGGACAAAAACACAGTTTACTTTGTTTATATGTGGGGGACCCTGCCACCTTTCCAGCTTCAAACAGTGTTCTGGGACCTTTTATTAGTTTGTTCAGAGTTTGTATTATTACTTCATTAATATTGTAAATATTAAAATTCTGAGCTTGAATTTCTTCTACAAAACTTCACAGTTCAACTTTAATGCAAATAAAAAAGGAAAATAAAAATATTTTCTTTTAGTAAACTGGTAGTTAGTGAATTTCATTAAGGGATCAATGAAGTACTTTATCCACACATCTTACTTCACTCGTTGGTTGTATTTTGGTTTTATTAATCTGAATCTACATAGTAAAAAATAGTACAATATAAAGTAAAATAAAAATAAAATACTCAAGTACACTGTGACAAAGTCTAGTTCACCACAGCGACAGTTGAATTAATGGCATTAATGACATACAGTATTAACTGCGCTCAGTTTTTCATCCTCCATCCAGGATTTAATAGTCTATATGTCACTTTTATAGATGATACTGATTATATTCACCTTACATATGAGACTAACTTTATTTATCACCTCACATCTGATATCTTTTATGTTCAGCCAGGTTCTGTTTTAATTTTTATATTCTAATATTTCTGTCATATCAATTAAATACACATTAACAATCATAATAGATATGTTTCATGGATCCAGAGCCTTTATCTGTTGAACATCCAACCTGAAACTAACTTCATGGAGTCTCTGACCGGTTGTTAACATGCTGTGAGACGGGCTGAAGTCGGTGTTGAACGTGGAAATAAAGTCGTCACTTCAACCTTTTTATTGTCTTTACTCGTCACAGAAGCACATCAGATGACATCTGTTCAGTTCATACCATTTACAGACAATAACATATTATTTGATGCAGAATACAAACATTGATGATTCAAACAAAGAAATGTAATAAATGTTCTCAGAGCGACTGCTTCATCACATGTTCATCCACCCATCTACTTCCCTCTATCAGTTCCTCCGATATATTGTTGACTAAGCGACCCAGCCCATGACCAGACTACAGCAAGACATCCTGCAGGGTATAACTGATCAGACAGTACTGATCATTAATGATCAATGACCTTTTAAACTCCAGCAGCTGAGATGAGAACAAGCTACAAAGCACCAGACATCATACAAACCACAACATCTTAATAGAATAGCAATCGCCCGATGAGGACCCACCAAGGCTCACCACTCACAGGCTCTTCGTACTTCGGGTTATTAAATGGTTCACTGTCTTCCTGACTGACCGGGTTCTTCATCCGACAGGAGATTGTTCTGACATGTCTTGTCTCATCACTGGTGATGGTTATGTCCTTCGTCATCTTCTTCCACTCCTCCTCTCCCATCTTCCAGCTGTACTCGATTGGTTGAGCCGCTATCACAAACTCAGGTTCTTCGTCATCACAGCTCAGCCTGCAGCTCTCTGACTCAGCGGTACATGTCAGCGTTCTGAGCACAACTGAAGGCTTCGGCACTTTGGTGATCGCTTTAACATTATAGCTCTGACCATGGACCTTGTTG
Source organism: Pagrus pagrus (assembly GCF_965226575.1). Classification (NCBI taxonomy): domain Eukaryota; kingdom Metazoa; phylum Chordata; class Actinopteri; order Spariformes; family Sparidae; genus Pagrus; species Pagrus pagrus. The sequence continues at coordinate 1,580,194 of NC_140199.1, read as the reverse complement.
TTGATTTCCACTGTGTACAAACCCTCATCAGCTTTGTTCATGTTTGTGACTTCCAGACGTCCAGAGACTGGGTCCAGGGTTGTGCGGCCTTCATATTTGTCGTAATAAATCAACTCAACCTCATCCTGCACCCATTCAGCCAGCAGGTTACCGTTGTATGTCCAGAGGATGTCGGTGATAGTCTCAGACACAGTAGGCCGTAGCTCGAGGTTTCCACCAACCATGAAGTAAGACGGTATAACTTGTCGGGCTTGAGAACAGTTCAGGGCCGCCCACAGCAGAACCGCGCCGAGCCAGAAGGTGATCTGCTTCTCCATGTTCACGGATCAATACAGGACTGAAAGAGAAACACAAGATCAACTTCACTAAATGTTACAGAGGGCGTAAACCTCAAATCAGCAAATATTAAATGTGTAAGTTCTTTGTAAGTCACCACAGGTTTACCTCTTCAGTTCCTCCGATGTTCTTCCCCTGCAGTGTACTTCTGTCTTTTCCTTGATCAAGTCTTTAAACAAGCCGTTCTGAACTTCCTCTTGGTGTGATGCAGTATCTCCAGCCAATCACAGTCGTTTCTAAGCTTCGTAATAGCTCATGTTGAACTCTGAATACTAATGTCCTTTGTTCTTTTCCTTTTATTGGACAGTCTCTGATGTGGCTTTTTCTTTGCTACTCTTCCCAGGCGGCCAGCAGTTTGAGACTGGTGTTTTTGGCGGGTAACATTTAATGAAGCTGCCAGTTGAGGACCTGTGAGACACCACTGTCTTCTTGCTCAGTTGTGCAACGGGTCATCCCACTTCTCTTTCTACTCTGGTTCAAACCAGTTTGCGCTGTTCTTTGAAGGGAAGTGTGCACACTGTTGTATGAGATGTTGAGTTTCCTGGCGATTTCTCGCATGCAATTTTTCCATATTTGAATCAAGGGTCTAAGGACAGAGGATTTCTTTCACTGTACAGATTGTAGAGCCCACTGAGGCGATGTGATAAGTGATTCTGGGCAACAAATAACATTGAGAAAATTGAAATAGTCTTCATCTCTCAGAACAAGAAAAGACGAGTTTCAGAACAAAGTTGTGTTTATTTCTGTCCATTTTGAGACTAAAATCCAGCCCACAAATGCGGATTCTCCGGATACTTAACTTGCCTGAGGAACGCCCATAAATCTGATCAATAAAATGTTATTTTGATTGAAAAACAAGTGTTTTTCTTTGAAAAAAAAGGACATTCCTAAATCCTGTGTGTTAAATTACGGTTTGACTGTAGGATCAGTTTAAAAAGACACAGAAGCGTTGCATGATGGGAAAACTGACAGAAGAAAAATGAATTATCAAGTGACACAAAGTTAAAATGTACTTTATAAAGACATCAGTGTTTTCTGCACATGGTGATGAACAAAATGAGACGTCTAATTACTGTCGGAAGTGTTTACTGTCTTTAACGTACATGGTTTACATTTTAAGCACCCATAGATACAACATATCTACACGGTAAACATTGTAACAGTACGACTGTAAACACGATACAAAATTATGGCATAAAAATTCATCTCAGGCAACATTTGTTTTCTAATATCTTAATATCTTTAATTACATCTCATAATATATTTTCAACAGAGTTAAAGGCACAGACGGCAAAATGCTGGTCGAGTGTTTCCATCTGCTGTCACATTAGATGTTACAGCTAATGTGACCCAAGATCAGTCCGACACAATGCTTTTGTCTCAGTTTGACACCAAAGACACACTTTTATGTTTTGGTCCAGAGTGGTGGTTTGATTGATTTCTCACACATTGGTCCCATTATTGATTGATGTATCAAACTGTCGTGTTGACTCGTATGAAGCTCTGGCTTGTCTCTTTTCAGGATGTTTGCTGCGCACGCTACAGAAATGTTCCCGCTCACGACCACAAACACTGGCGGGTTTTCTAACTGACTGTAAGTCCATCTCACACCAAACAGCACTTCTTGTTTTGTGGTAAACATCTCGTGTGCAAAGCTTCTTCCTCTTTCACATGAATAAATGAGTCGTTCTGATTACAAATATGTTGAAATATACAAAGTTTTCATCCATCTTGTGTCACAACGACACAAACAAGAACACACAAAAACCTTGATAATAGTAGAGAATAAATAAATATCTCCGTCCCACAGCTGGGGGTTAAATGCCACGATTGGTCCCAGAAAATCCCAAACTTTCCACCTTTTGTCTTCACAGTAAATAAAAGATTGACAGACGATGAGAAAGTCTAACGCAACCTCTGATTCGCAGCGTTGAAAAAAAAAAAGCTGCAATATCATCAGCTCCTGTTCCCATCATAGTGATACGCCCAGTAAATTAAATCATCTTAGAAACTATAAGCAGGTACAGGACAGTTAACCGTCTACAGCTCTTGTTTGCCTTTTGGGCACTTGCAGCGCTCTATGCTAACTCACTAGCATGTGACAGAGCTACCAGACACACAAGAGCAAGTTTTATGGTTGAGAACATTTTCTGCTCAAAATCAGCGCGGACCAAAACAAATGCAATTGAAGTTTGAGTTGAACACCGTCCTTTTTTGCTACTGGGAAAGTGAACCGTGATTAAGACGACTGCTAGCAGCAAGTTTGAAGCACGAACACTGTGAACATATTCAGGAAATGAAATAAAGGCCGGGGATCGACTGTCTGGCTTCTCTGTAGGACGACATACAGGAGGAACCTTCAGGTCGGTCGATAACGCCCTCTTCCTGAAGGCATCGCCTCGGTTGGTCAAGCCTTTTGAAATGTCACAATTCACAGACATTACAGTGATCAGTCCTTCAAGTTGATTAAAGGGACAGTTCACTTTTCCTTTTGAGGCAGCAGCTCCATGAGGAATGAGTCGCTGAGTTGCTCCGAGCTGCTTGGCTTCATTTGTGGTTTGATTTCCGCTTGTCATCTTCATACAACAGAGGCTGGGAACAAAAAGAAAGTACAACATCATAAATGAAACGAATGCAAATCGTAACTGGTGATGAAGGTAAGCGGTGCTCTTGTACTGACAGGAGCTGGTTTTGTCTGACGTGCTTTGATCAAACAGCTTCAGTAGAATTATTAATTCAACCTTTAATAATTTTTTAAAGATGTGAGACAGCTATCTTCCAAATACCACTGCAGCATTCTCCTAAAAAAGTAAAACAACCGGAAATAAACAACTGAAAACAGACTTTATATCATCAGGAGACGATGACTGAGCCTGACTTTATATCATCAGGAGGAGACGATGACTGAGCCTGACTTTATATCATCAGGAGGAGATGATGACTGAGCCTGACTTTATATCATCAGGAGACGATGACTGAGCCTGACTTTATATCATCAGGAGGAGATGATGGCTGAGCCTGACTTTATATCATCAGGAGGAGATGATGACTGAGCCTGACTTTATATCATCAGGAGGAGACGATGACTGAGCCTGACTTTATATCATCAGGAGGAGATGATGACTGAGCCTGACTTTATATCATCAGGAGGAGACGATGGCTGAGCCTGACTTTATATCATCAGGAGGAGATGATGACTGAGCCTGACTTTATATCATCAGGAGATGATGACTGAGCCTGACTTTATATCATCAGGAGGAGATGATGACTGAGCTTATATTTTTGGGTGAACTGTTCCTTTTCAATTTGAGAAGTCTCCCCGACAACACAGCGTTGTGTTGGAGATACGAGCCTCTCTACCAGCACAGCGTTCAGTCACCTTGCTCTCCAGCACTCGGCTGCGGGTCGGGCTGCTCAGCTCCTCCAGAGTTTCTGCCGTGGGACCGTTGAGGGTTTCAGGCAGCAGGAGGCCGAGACAGCCTGCAGACAGACCGCTCAGACAGAACACGGTGAAGGGCATGGAGGTGTGGAGAGCCCGCTGCAACACACAGACACACACACAGACACACACACAGACACACACACACACACACACACACACACACACACACACACACACACACACACACACACACACACAAAAAGGCATCAGAAAAACAAAGTATCTACAGTGTTTTCTGGGGAAAGAGTAAACACAAATCTTCTGTACAGAGACATATAAATCTAATAAATTGCCGTGAAAACATTACAGAGAATAAAGTAAATTATAAATAAGTGATTACTTGTCTATGGAAATAATCAGGGCTGCATGAATTGATTAAAATATAACGTCCAAGTGTAAAAAATGTGACTGCAGACGTGTCCTGACCCACAAATTTTCTCCAGATGGAAGAAAACATGTGTGATTATCGGTCAATCATCAGGATTTTAATAGTTTAGGTGAGAAAACAAAACAATTTTGAAGCAAAAGAATCAACTAATCGTGAACCATCAATCATAATATCCCACAAAATACTTGCAATTTAATTTCTTTTTCCATATCGTGCAGCCCTAAAAATAATCAACTACAGCTGATTTTATTAACTTGATCCATCTAATTAAACACGTTGTAAACAACCTGTCTGTACATGAACAATAAATACATTTTAACTGGTTTAACTCGTCAGTGCACCTTCACTTAATACAAATACATACAAGCTTTTAATCAAGAGGTATTCTCAAATAAAATCTCTGTACATACAAAGACTGAAATCTTGCAGTTCACACTAATTATCTGACACGATCTCTGATGAGGAAAGTTTAAATCTGTGTTGTTTGATCACAGCAGCTCTGTTATCAGACGCTGTGGTTCAGACTGTACCTGCGGTTCAGTTGCTGCATCTTGTTGAAGTCACGTTAATCCACCACCAGGTGTCAGTATATCTGCAGGTGTTAGGCTCAGCCGCAGGGTTAACTGAGGCGACGGTCAGAGTTCAGTCCGACTCCGTTTCTGCTGCAAAATGTTTTTCTCTCTCTGTGATACTTCAGTATCGTTCCCACCCTGAACAAACATTTTTATATCTGACTCACTCATCTGTTTTCATTTCCCACTCATCTAATCTGGTTTGTGACCAGCTTTGAATTTGTACAACTCCTTGTTTCTTATCTCAAAGCTTCATGTGTGTTTGTGTTCCTGTGGCAGCGATGATTCATGAGTGGCCGAGGCATTTGTATTTTACTCGAGTATTTCCATTTTCTTCTACTTTATACTTCCACTCCACTACATGTTGGAGGCAAATCATGCACTTTTTACTCCACTATCTTTATTTGATCACTTAAGTTACAAGTTACTTTGCAGATTACATGATTACATCAGAGTCAAACAAGCACAACTGTAAATTAATGTATTTTATTGGGACTATGAGACGTTTACTGCTGGAAAGGAAGTTTCTTTATGTGATAAAGTACAAATAAAGATAAAAGTTATTGTTTGAGGAGCCGGCTGATTAAGACTTTTGTGCAGGTGAGTTTGTCCCACATTTAATTGGAGTTTTGTTTCATGGCTTTTTACTATAAGACTTAACAATGTTTTCAGGTATTTTATCGGATATTTCCACTTTTCAGTTGAAATTTAAGTTTAGTAAAGATCTAATTAAGATTAAATTAATAAGGAACAATAAAAATCATCTCTGTTCGACCTTACAAATGACATTTAATATCAGATACTATTCATACGGCTCACTTTATTAACGTGGTATCTTTATTTTTGACCTTTGGGTACTTTCCACAAAGCGGCCTGATCAGAAATCTTCCTCTGTACTTTATTAAACTTCAGAGAAGTCCTGACTGAGCGCTGCTTTGTGTCACTTTGTCCTCCCTTCTCCAACATCTTAAACCAGCATGAGTCAGCAGCATGTTAAAGTCATTTTTAAAAAAGCAAACGAAGTGAACACGTGTTCACTAATTAGACTCTCAGCGAAGGAGGCGGTCCATGACGACATCACATGTAAAGTATTTGATTAATTTAAAGTCTGAACACGATTGAATAAAATGTATTTTTGATTCATTTCCTCTCTGGTTTCATGTCGGATAATAAAAGGTACTGAGGAGCAGAGCTGCAAAGAACACTTCCTGTTTCTAAAACCATCTCCATGACAACCCATTCGGCTGAGTAAGACGATGAGGTGTGGCAGAAAGCTCGCGAAAGCCCGGGAAACCCCAGACTGGTGGACTTTGCCCCGAGGCTCTTAAGCCTCATTGATTCATCAAGTTGAGCCGTTTTTAAAAATGAATCATCCGTTTGCATTTCCTCTTTTTTAATGAACTGAATGGTGCCTTTTATGTCTCACTTTACTGAAATCATTCACGTGTAAACAGACTTGAATTTTGAGGAAACTCCAAGTTTTGTCACCGACTTGAATCTCATCTTTTCGTATCGAACAACACGACAGTGTCTCAATGAATTGTTGATTTTCCATAGTTCAACATTCACTCACTACAAACCCACACACTGCTACCCAACGCTGTAAAAAGTCCCCAAAAGTCACACTTTTGATCTTCAGTCTGCCACCAGGCTCAATTATTCCTGGAAAAATAAAGGTCAACTTCTGGCACAGAGGAAGCTCCTCTGCCGTTTCACAACCAAAACATTGTTTTCTCCGGGTCACCAGAGGTGCCTGAAGCCCACACATTCTCTCCTCCAGCAGAAGAAGAAGAAGAAAGACAGACTCTGGTAAAAGTAGAAGTGCTGATCCAGCTTCTGTACTCCAGTAAAAGTAATAGAGTACAGGCTCTGACATGTACTCAGAGTATCAGAGTAAAAAGTCTCCCTCTGAAGGACATTTGTGGTCGAAGCTAACTGAAGCTCACGTCATATTAATATAATTCAAAGACTATTAAAGTTAAAGGTAGAGTCAGTAGGATTTGTCCCAGCTGTTCCTGAACGCACCAAAGAGATAGTTGATGGTTGAGTCTCATTCCCAGGACGTCAAATAGCCACATGTTGGGTTGGTAAAGCGTCCCGAGCAGCAACAAAGAGAGAGAATAAGAAACTCTCTGCAGATACGAGACACTAACACGCCTTTTCTCCCCATCCAGCCTCCCTCTCTGTCTGTTCACGTCTTTTACGTCTTTGTGTCGTCTCGCTGCGTCTGCCGTGCGTGATGTGCTCTGATAGGTCGACATCAGTCTTGTGATGTTGGGAAGGCGGCGTGCGATGACGCCAAATAACAATAATCCATAAATCACCTCAAATGCATCAAACTAAAGTAACGAGGCTGTTTGAAGCTGTGAGGAGGAGAAAGTTCAGATGTCAGCGTCTGACGGTCACTATGTCCAGGCAAAGGTGGAATAATTGGAATAACTGTGGAAACTCTACAACGCAAAAGAAAAAGAAGCCGCTGATGAACGAGGGAAGAAGGTGGAGACGCTCCGGTGTCAGTCTTTCTACAAAACCTGCCGACTTATTAACACAACGGCCTCTTTGACTCTGACTGTTCACAGACCTGAGATCAGAGTTTCTGGATCAAACTGAGATTCACACGGTTGGTTTTTGCTTTGGACAGGAGCCAGGCTGCTAAGCTGTAGTCAAAACTGTCTTTGTGTACAGTACTTGAGTAAATGTACTTAGTTACATTCCATCACTGCTCTTACCATGGAAGGAACAAATGGTGCGAGGATCCCTCCAACTCTGCATGACATGGAACAAACTCCCAAACCAGCGTTCCTGAAACACACAAACAATAAATCACATATAAATTATCACAATTAGAAGAAACACTAAAGACACACACCTGGTCAGCTTCAGGCAGTGTGGCGTGTGTGTGTGTGTGTGTGTGTGTGTGTGTGTGTGTGTGTGTGTGTGTGTGTGTGTGTGTGTGTGTTAATAATTAAACATGCAGGTGAGTTAGTTCACCTGATGACTGTCGGGTAGAGCTCAGACGTGTAGACGTAGGCGATGTTGAACGCTGCGCTGACCATCAGTTTTCCCAGAAGCGCTAACGACGTAACGCTCACGAAGGTTCCTGCAAACACGAACAAAACCAACAGTCCAACATTTTACTTCATCAGCACTTCATCAAAAATACTGTGAAAGACAACAAGTGACTGAATATTTGAGTGGACTCAGGATGTGAACTCTTTGCTCGATCAGGTCTCGTACATTTTGATCCATGTTTTGAAGAATAAGTGTGAGGGAACTGGATTTCTTTGAGCTCTGACGGTTCATCAGAGAAGCAGCGGCTGTTCTGACGCTGCAGCCATTTGCCTTTGTGTTTATTGTGGAAATTTATATCCCAATAACGAAACAAACTGGGCAGCAAAGGCCTAAAGGTTAAAACTCCCAACAGGATCATTCCTGGTTTTCACAGCAACATCAGAAAACTCCAGCTCGGAGCAGATGTTCCTTTTTACTGCTGATAATGTAAAAATATAATCCAATTTAATCTTAATTCAATGTTGAATTAATTTCCGGTCACTGAAGATAAAAAAACAAGTTTGAAACCAAAATAAAGTGTAAAACAAAATACAGTCGAGGCTTCAGCACGACAAAGACCGAGATGTTTGAAGCTGATCATCAGTGTCTTCTTTAAAATGTGATTTTTTACAGTTAAAACAAGCTGCTGGTTCAACTCTCACAGTCACACTGAGATCAGACTGCATGTTTTTATGGCAGCTTGCTGGCACAGTCCTGCAGGGTGGTGCAACAGGCCTCAGGCTGTCATCCTACTTCCTTCCTTCCTTCCTTCCTTCCTTCACATTCTCTCTGGGTTGAGTCATTGTTCAGGACTTGTTGGGTTTGTTTTGTTTCCACAACACATTGAAGCCGACACAGACGTAAGTGTGCGTCGCTGTCTCACCTGTGTTTTCAGGGACAAACATGGTGAAGAGGCAGGCGGATCCAGCCAGACACAAGAAACTGGCCATGCTCTTCCTCCTCCCAGCCCTAAAAAACACAACACACAACTCATCAGCGGAGGCTCAACGCTTTCTGCCTTTTCTTTATGCAAACAAGAAGAACAGAAACTAAATTAATAAAAAATAAAACTGTTTCTAATGAAAATATTTACATCTGTAAATCAGCAGATCATGAAAAAGATTGAAAACAGTAATTTAAAGGTCTGATCTCAAGAGAAAGAAATGAATGTTAAACACTTAAAGTTAATAATGGAACAATTTGCAGTCCTTCACTTTTATTAATCACTTTCTTATTGGTCACATGTGAGCGGATTGTAACGTGACATGTAACATGAGGCCTTCCCCGTCCCTCTCTCTCTCTCTCTGTTGTCTACACAAGCCTGTGGATGATTTGTTGAAGTTGTTCACACAGTCCACAGGATGTGACATTACGCATGTTCTCGAGAGCCTCGTCTCAGCTCAGCATCTAAACAGTGTAAAAACAGTTTGCGCACATAAACCAGCGACCGACTTCCAGCACAACACAGAAGGTACAGTTATGGACATGACACACCGACGGCTCATGCTCATGTTTCTACCAGCCGGTCTATTTATAATGGAAACGGACCACAGACAGGAAGTCAGAGAAGTGTAAGAGCATAGTACATTTGGTCAATTTTCAAAATAAAACACCCTGTGCAGACTACAGCACAACAACGATGGAAATAAAATAAAAAACGATACACGCTTAAAACAGACGAAGAGCAAAGCGATTAACATAGTATGGTGTGTGTGTGTGTCTCACCAGTGTTTGTTGATGAAGTATATGCAGAGCGGGTAGGCGGGCAGCTCCACCAGGCCATACATGGCTACGTTCATGTAGCGGCTCCCAGACGTGTCGCCGGCCCCCAGAGTGAGACCGTAATACACCAGACTGCACGCATACCTGCAACACACACACACACACACACACACACACACACACACACACACACACACACACACACACACACACACACACACACACAGAGCATGAATATGATCATGTACACAGAGCTTTACATTACTGACTCAGCAGCTCTTGATGTAGTTTCTGTTTCTTGTTGTCTGTAAACTGATCTGAATCGTCCTCGGCAGCAGGAAACACTACAACTGTTTGAAGTGTGAGAATATCGACAGTACAATCTGTAAACTGACCCGCTTCTCTCAAACAGAGAGAGAAAGCTTTCAGTCGTGAACATGAAAGTGTAAGAGGTCGGCGTGGTCGGGCAGAGTTTCTGTTGTAAACACATAAACAGATCCTCATCACAGTGACCTTTATCATTCGTTATCAGTGCAGCATGATACCAGCCACAAACTACATGCTATTTTCTTCAGCATTTATTAAAATAAACAGAAGCAAACCTCCTCTTACAGACAGGCTGAAGGACTACGCAACACGTTTAAATGTACGAAACACTAGAAATACTGTAGTTAAAGTCATTGTAGGAGGAATTGAACCAGCAACCCTGTGTTCATCAGTCTGTTTTAGCGGCTGTGCTACGACAGCCTGCGTGTTTTGTTCTTCTTCTGTGGTGGTACACTCACCAGACATACATGAGCACCATGGTCCTGAGGCGGAGGACCGGATGGATCACCAGCTGCAGGACCCCTCCGCCCCTTTTGCCATGGTTACCGGCTTTAGCAGCGCCGACGCGTTGCAGCATCAGGTTGTTCGCAGCGTTGCCGTTCCTCAGCGCCATGTAGCGAAGAACCTGCGAGGACAGAAAAGAAAAAAGGGACATTTTTTTACTCTTCTCCTGCCTGAAAATATTAAGACACACTGCAGCACTTTTGCAGAAACTAAACCTACCGAGACACAACTTTAGTTTGACTTTATTTACCTCCTCGGCTCGCTCCGTCTGACCCTGAGAATACAGCCAACGAGGAGACTCTGGCAGAGTGCTGCAGGAGAGACAAACATTAATACGTTAGAGACGTGCAGTTCGTCTTATAATCGGTTAAAACTCGCTAATACCATTGTGTACTATCGCTGTTACAGCCGATAATCTTTGTTATCAATATCTCGCATTATCAACACTGTGTGGATTAAATAATATATATTTACCGACTATGCTGGTTACGTACGTCAATTATGTTACTGCCTTGCAATGGATCCAAATTTTAAAACAAACACACCGGCATGGTTTGGTAGGATCCTTTTATGGGTCCTTTTAAGATCTTCACACTGGTGCTGATCGACGTCACCTCTCAGAAGACATGTCTCTAAAGATCTCCAGTATATTTGAATTGTTTTGGTTTTTATCTGGATGCAGGCGGAGGCTCGCACTCACACAGACAGCAGGAAGAACAGGACGCCGGACGAGTTGGCCGCCGTGGCCAGGCTCCTCCACGGCTGGATGAAGTAGCCCAGAGCTCCAAACAGGGCGATGCCAACGGCAAATATCATACTGGTCAACGTCCCTGAAGAAGAATAAACAGTCAGGGAACAGGGAAGGAAAAGTGAGTCATTTAGTGGTTAGAGTGACCACTTCACAGGTCTTATCCCTAAATTTAATCTAAATGATATTAAAGAGGAAAGCAACAGATCCTCTCATTATCTGATTAATATGTTAAACAATTCCTCGACTCATAATCTTCATACCGACTTGGCAGCAGTGGAGCCAAGTCATATAAAATGATGCCTGACAGGATTGTTTTGGTGTGTTTTCGTACCAGTCATGGCCCAGTACGACCTCCCCACATACTCCTGAGTGAGGACGAAGCAGACGAGGCCGATGCCTCCGTTCATCAGCCCCACCAGGAGACGCGACAGGGCGAAGATCTCATAGCTGGGAGCGAAGGCGGTCACGTAACCGAAGATCACCTCGAAGAACAGACCTGGAGGAAAGAGAAAGAGAAAGACGAGGAGAGAAAACAGATGAGGATGATAAGGAGCGGCGCTCAGAGGTTAAAGTTTGGCATCTTTATTGTCGTTCTCGTGTCTCTGCATGAAGCGTGAAGCTGAATGTGTATGAGATCACTAGAAACATGCACAGCATTGAAATTAACATCTATACGCAGGATTTTTAAACATGTGTAAAACCGTCATTAATCTGTGTTTAACTCCTTTTACATTGATGCCTGTCTGTTATTATTATTATTATTATTATTATTATTATTATTATTATGGCCCGAGCAGGGAACCTGCAAGGACCCTCTTGTATTTCCAATGTTTCTTTGTCACACCTGTTGAAAAATTTTATAATCTCCAGTCATTGTAAATTTTCACCACTAGGTGGCGCTGTAATCTAGGAAAGTGTGTTTTGGCTTATAACTCCCACATACTTTGTCGCACATTCAAAAACCTTATATCCACGCGTTCAGTGAATTGTGCTGAATTCCGTGATATAGGCCACGCCCACTTCCGCCTACCGTTTTTTTCCCCCAAATGCGCAAAATGTCACGCTGAAGCGCTTGAATGAGGCGCTTTTATTGCTAAATGACGAAACAATAGCTTGACTGCCTTGAGTTTTGATTCCTCAATGGAAGTCGTTGCATGAACAAGCCCCGACAGCAGCATGCCCCGACGCGCGTGGACTGCGAGGACCCGTTCATCGCTGCTTGCAGCTTTAATTTTTATTATGTTTTATTAATTTTCATATGTAAATATTAGCATGTTAGCTCAATAGCTCCCAGGTCATGTGATCAATTGACTCAAAATCAGTGTGGGATCATGTAACTACACTTGCCGCATGAGATACACCTCTTGTTTTTACATCTTTTCATATTTTTTATTATTTTTTATTAATTTTCATATGTAAATATTAGCATGTTAGCTCATTAGCTCCCAGGTCATGTGATCAATTGACTCAAAATCAGTGTGGGGTCATGTAACTACACTGCCTGCATGAGATACGCCTCTCGTTTTTACGTTTTACATCTATAAATATTTTTTATTATAACAGCCCAACGTACGTGGGGTAGCGAGGGCCCGTTCATCAATGCTTGCAGTTTTAATTTTCTCTTTGTGCCTCCTGTTCGTCATAAAAACAGGGAACAGTAGAAAGCAGCAGATCATTAACCTCATCAGAGGATGTTAAACTTTAGACACAGTTTTCTGAGACATCTCGCTTCTTTCTGATCTCAGTTGACAGCTGCACATGCTCAGTACCGATCAGGCAGCTGACAGGCTCAGGCCACCTAGACGACACGATCAGCGCTTACTTTTTAAACATTTTTAATTTTCTGTCTTTCAAACTCAGCGCCGACTGAGCGATGGTCAGGCTGCTTGACAGAGACAGATGAAAAGATCTTAATAAGCCAGCAGCCTTAACTTCAACACACGTCACAGCATCGCACCTGAAGTTAGCGTATTCAGCCGGACAGCTGACAGACATGCATTTAATTCCTCAGTTTGTCAGCACTCTCTCATAGCCCTTATTACTGAAACTTACTATTTAAAGTCATAAATTCAAATCTGTGAAATCTAAAATACGACTAAAACCCCTCTTCTTTTAAATTTTGTCAATTTTTAAAATCAGGCCCTTAAATGTTCATGTATTATGAGACAAACAACATCAGGACAACTTCACTGAGAAAGAATCTGTCTGATTACAGTCTGTGGTGTTTCTCACCCGTCAGGTAGACAGGTCTCCTGCCGATCTTGTCAGAGAGCGGCCCAAAGACGATGTTCCCGACCAGAAGCCCGGCGAAGAACAGCGATCCAGCTAGACTGACCTTATAGGCCTGCTGCTTGATGAGAAACCACTGGGGAACACAGAGACAAGCAGAAACCACTTACAGCCTTTGCAAGCTTCACTCATGCTGAATCAGAGGCCTCTGCTGGCTCCCTCACCTCGGTCACGATGGTGTCGATGTCCTCTGTGAAGACGACGCGCTGGCTGGATGAGACACCGTCCTGCTGCTCGATCTGGTACTTTGGTGTAGATCCAATCAGAACAATCAGCATGGACTGACAGGCCATGTACACCTGGAACACACAGATCACTTCAGTACTGTGGTGCATTACTGTAATATATCACATGTACCAACCTGCTCACAGACACTAATCACATAGTGTTTGTAACTAAAGGAATTTGACCATATACTGATTTTCAAACCTGGCAACCACAACTTAGGTGTCCTGTGTCCACATCCTGAAACATTTTATGACCCAGAAATAGAGAAAAAACTAAAATGCATCTCTCAAATCTGCATTCTTGTGAAAGAAAGTGTCTGTAATCAGCATTTAGGCAAACTCATGACAAACATTGATAATTGATAAACGTGGAGACAGCGTGTTACAGAACTGGTTCATTGATTACTAGTGAGACCTGTGTGGTGCAGCCTTCACACTGGACCCCGGGGTGACAGATTTTTAAACTGCAATGTCAATAAAACCTAAAATAAAACACTACATGTGATTGTATGTGCTTTATATAGTCTGTGAAACATGTTAAATTACGAAAATGAAGACATACAGAGGACAAAGTTAAAGCCTGGAATGACAAGTAGTGTTTTATACTGAGGAGAGCGTTATATACAGAAAAAGAAGGCAAAAGTTATCAAAGTGTCACGTTCACCTGAACATGATGTAAACCTTCTTCAGCTTTGGGGTTTTGGGGTTTAGCCCGTTTAACGTTAGCAGTAGCTAGCTAACGTTTTGTTTGCTAGGGGGAGCGGTTAGCTTCAGCACTTTGATAAACTTCCTGTTGTGGACATTTACGATTAAATTAGATATTGGTGTTAATCCAGACCAGCAGGGAGATTAGTTCAAATGGTTTAATTTATCGTGGTACATTCGGCATGTGTGAGACATGTCTGTGAGCTTCACCCGCTCAGTACATGTAAACAGTCGACCTGCACGTCAACGCAGGGATTAGCCGCGGCGCGTGTTATTTGGAGGTTCGTTACGATCAATTCATGTTTAAATGAATTTGTTTGGTCAGCCGAATGATGGAATAGCTCACATAGATACAGAACATGTATTAAGTTATAGGCTGTCTTGTTTGTAAGCTTGGCCATAAGCAAGACGATACTATTCTCTCCATTTTTTAAAGGGAGTCTGGTGTATGGTTCTCTGACGTGCACTTGCAGCTAACTTGAAAGCAAGTGTTGCCAGCAGCAACATTTAAGTGTTGTAGCACTGAATCTTACTGTGCGACTCCACCGCTGAACTTTTAAAACGACCTCGAGCAGAGTCTGGAAGCCACGTAGCGCTAACGTTAGCGCCGCTGCTGCTGTTCCGTAGCTGTCCGGGCTGCAGGGACGCTTCTCGTTTCTCACGCATACAACACACGTTTTTAAACTATACTAACCTGTGTCAGGACAAGGACAGCCACCGCCCGCTTCTGGTAGGGTCCAAACTCGCCAACAACTTGAAAGGCTTCTTCTAGATCCATCCCAGGTGGGGCGGCGAGGCTGCTCTCCGGTGTAGCATCACCACAACAGCGAGTGTGACCCGCGCTGACTTCCGGCTTCGCTTCTCACTGCCGCCTCCATTTCTGACTCATGGGAAATAATGACAAGTCCTTCGTCTGGTTGGGCGGTGACAGATTTATTCAACTTTAAAAAAAAAAACGATTCACAATCCGATCAGCACTTTAAAATGTTCCTAAAATAAATTACACATAGAGGCATTAAGGAAGCATGTCCACATAAGGCACTTGAGCAAATTAAAAAGGGAGAAAAATGGCAAAAACATTTAAAAAAAAAGAGCAATCATAGAAGCCAGTAGATAAAAAACAATAAGATTTGAAGCACATTGTTTTGTTTCTGATCAGGACTGATGGAGTCAAATGTGGACTGATTGACAGAACACTGGAAGTCACCAGTAGAAACCTTTCACAGAAGCATGTTTGATATAATATTCACAGAGTACATTCACCGGCCTCTTATACACACACATTTCAAACACAGGCTAAAATAATGTCTCTCCTCAGCGAGTTCATAAACACTGAGCGTCTGTCCAACAGTTCCTCATGCATACGCCTGGCAGACAGCCCAGCTCATCATGGATCAGCAGAAACAAACACATGCACTGTTTTCTCGAAGCCGGCCGGTAATTTGATATTTCGCACTTTTAGTATTTCGTTTGGATCATATTAGATTGTCATAATACTGTGAGATTGCTGCTGAAATGTTGCTAAATGGACACAAAAGGACAGTGAGAGACATCTAGCCATTCATCCATCTTCCCTTCTTCACCATCACAGATTTATTTACATATGTACACCGCCCAGCTCCATTAGAAACAACCTAAATATCTGTGGTATCGAATAATAGAGTGATGCACAATCAACTACCAGCCCGGCATTGCAAAATTCATATTGTAAATATTATGTGTATACAAGTCAATTCTAATTCTTGTCTTCTTATTATATTGTTTATTTTTTACTTTTTATTATTAATCATTGTAATTACTGTCCTTTGGCTGCTGTGACAAAGAAATTTCCCCCATTTGCGGGACAAATAAAGGAATTCTGATTCTGATATAATCAGCTGTATATTGGTATCAGTGCAATTATAGCAGATAAATGGAGCCAAATTGCTCCGATTGACTTTAGGCAGCAATAACACCCTCCAGCTGTGTGCATGGCTGCATGCTCCTCTACAGAGGAACTACACTGTTGTTGTTGTTCACGACCTCAAGTTGCTGCAGTTTTTCTTAGACGACATTCTTAGCAACTACTTTTTTAGAATACAAAAATGTTAAGAAGCTCATCAGTCATGAAAAGCAGGTTATTATTGGTTATCGGCTGGGTGGAAGAAAAGCACACACACTGTGCATCGCGAATAAAATATAACCACGTTTTTCATGCTGTTCCTCCTGCAACTCCGCTGCCAGTAACAGTCGTTGATACAAAACACACACACATTAAAAAAGCAACAAAAACAAAAAAACTGACAGCAATCGCCGAGAACAGATCTGATAATGTTCACATGAGACGACAAGCTCCACAGCTTCACTGAGATGCAGAGTTGTCTGTTGGTGGGACAGGTGTTTTGAATGGTTCAGTCTCAGGTGAGCTGTTTGACTGATCTCCAGGTGAAGTAGAAGTAGGATCAAGTTGATGTCCTTTATTACCCGACTCCGGGTCAGCGCTGCTTCCACACTGAGGGATGAGGTCTGGCTTGAATTTCTTCAACAATGCGAACACAACCACAACCCCAACAAGTACCAGTAGCACACCAACTATGATGCCTGCAATCAGCCCAGACCCAGACTCAGGGTGCACAGGCTCTTCGTACTTCGGGTTATTAAATGGTTCACTGTCTTCCTGGCTGACCGGGTTCTTCATCCGACAGGAGAATGTTTTGACATGTCTTGTCTCATCACTGGTGATGGTGAAGTTATACCCCATCTTCTTCCACTCCTCATCTCCCATCTTCCAGCTGTACTCGATCGGTTCAGCCGCTTTCACAAACTCACTGTTTTCGTCATCACAGCTCAGCCTGCAGCTCTCTAAAGTATGGCTGCATGTCAGCGTTCTGAGCGCAACTGAAGGCTTCGGCACTTTGCTGATCGCTTTAACATTATAGCTCTGCCCATGGACCTTGTTGTTGATTTCCACTGTGTACGAACCCTCATCAGCTTTGTTCATGTTTGTGACTTCCAGACGTCCAGAGACTGGGTCCAGGGTTGTGCGGCCTTCATATTTGTCGTAATAAGTCAACTCAACCTCACCCTTCACCCATTCAGCCAGCAGGTTACCGTTGTACTTCCACAGGATGTTGGTGATGGCTCCGGTTCCAGTAGGCCGCAGCTCGAGGTTACCGCCAACCACGAAGTAAGACGGTATAACTTGGGCTTGAGAACAGTCCAGGGCCGCCCACAGCAGAACCGCGCCGAGCCAGAAGGTGATCTGCTTCTCCATGTTCACGGATCAATACGGGACTGAGAGAACATCGATCTTCATATCAGTGAAAAAAGACGATATTCACCGCACGTTCGCAAGGAGGCAACACCCTTCTCTTCCGCCTTCTCGGTCTGCCCTGGCTTCTACGCAGCGGGTTGAACGAAGAGGACCCAGGAACATTTAGTTGTCCATATTAGTGCCCGATGGATATTCGATACATTTTAAAATAGATTATGAGAAAAATCAACCCGCTGCCACAACTACATATTATTTAACTACCAGTCATTTAGCCTGTACATTGTAGACATTGTCGCTGGTCTCGAATAAGTACACGTTTCGCTCAAAGCGTCAAGGCAGTAACGTTAGCCAGCTATAGCAACGTTAGCTAACGTCCCAACGGAAAAAAAAGTTGTTTTAATAAAGTTGGAATCAGAAAATAATAAAATACTTTAATACAAGATGGACAAAACTGAAATGACATTAAGTATTCTGGTGAAGATTACACTGTTTGGTGTCGTTTTAATGGCGGTTAGAGCTGTTGGCAAACATGAGGGTGTCACCAGTGGAACGTAATTGTTGGGGAGACGGAATTCATCGTAACACCAGTCGAAACCGAAAGTAAAGCACCCCTGTGTGTGTGTGTGTGTGTGTGTGTGTGTGATAGTTTAAAACCTACGTCACACAGGGTGTATACACAGTTACACCCATCTGAGAGCTGCAGTGGTGACAGAGACAGACGCTGAGGGAAAACAATAATACAACACATATGTTGTTAAACCCTGCATGGATCAGTGCAGAGGTCATGACAGCAGACGTGAATATGAATATAATCAACGCAAACAAACTTTAATTAACAAATATTTGCGACTGTGTGCGACAACTAAAGATGCATTTATTACACAAGTCTATTAAAACTGAACAGTAGGTTTGACTCTATGTACGAGTGTTATTTCTAGCCAAAATTATATTGATTTTATTTTAAAATTAATTACAGCCACATCTATTGGGTTAGGTTCCCTTCAGGAGCATCTGCAATTATTAAGTGTCTCCCAATCTACATGAAAACAATCATTCTGTCAACTTAAAGGTACTGCAAGGACTTTGTACTGGTTATAAAAATGCTAAATCCTCTCATCAGGTCTGATTCCAGCCATCCAGGTGGAACAAGTCATATAATTAAAACTGCTTTAGTGTGTGCAGGGGATGAATCGAGGTGTTTCACAGCTGGAGGAGTGAAGCTGCTCAACCCAAGTCTGGTGGAGAGGTGCAGAAGTAAAAGTTGCTTAGTTTCATCATCTTTCTTCCACCGGGGACGCCCTTTGTGATGCTGACAAATGATGAAAGTAAACATTGTGTTGATGATAAGAAACTTTTACCAAAGTCATGAATTGTATGGTCATTGTATCTTTTCCTCAAACACTGGAAGCAGCTGTTCCCATGTTTAAGAGAAACAACTTGTTTTTGGCGTCCATGTTGCTCCCACTTTCCGGAAGAATGACTTCCCAACTCTTTTGTTGCTGCCTTCATCCTCTCAAGATTACAAGAAATATTTCTTGGCATTTAAAATGAAATCGAGAAACTGCTCAATTTTGAAACGCTCCATTTAGAAAATAAATCTCCATCTTGTCCTTTTTAAAAGGCAGAGCGACAGATATAAATATCTAACGGTCTTTCCCACCTGATCTACAAACACTCGAGAGCGAGGTGCTGGAGCTATATCACTGCAAAGATATGAACTGAATCAAATTCACACACCGAACACAAAGCTGTGTCAGAGCTACTTGTTTCAGACATTTGGAGCAGAAGTTATTGAACGTCACTACTTGAATCATCTAGAAATACGTTCCATCAGTTGTTTTACTCGCTGCAGAGCGCCTGAACAGCTTGTTCCCCAAAAAACTTTGCCCCATAGAAGTGTGGAGGCTCGGTACTGGGGCGGATCCTGTTGCTTCACCAAAACTTAGTTCCTCATTTAAGTGCCCATCACTTTATTCTTCTACTGGAAGTAATAACAACTAATTAAAGTATAAAACAAGTATAAATCTCTTTAATTTTACAAGCAACTTGAAAATATCAAGACAGTTCTGATACTACAACAAGTGACAGCTCATGAAACAACATCCCAACACTTAGAGGACACGATTATTAAAAGTATGACAGAGTTAAACAACAACAGTTTAAAAAGGAGATTAAAACAGTTTTAGTTCTGACAGCGGAGTGGGAGTCTGGACTTCTGAGGCGTGGACGCAGCTTCGTTATCTGATGCTTTGGGCCTGGCAGGGATCTTCGTCTCCTTCTTACCGCCCTTCTTCTTCTGGGAAAGACAAATGACAAAAATGCAGATTCATTTTAACAGCTGGGTGAACCGTCCTGTGGGAGGCCCCGTGTCCGCTGAGCTCATTCAGCAGAACAACTGGAGAGCTGGCTGACTCCTCGTGTTAAATTTCTGGACGTTTCAAGAAAGTAAACCAAGTTGAATATATCCGTCGTTGCTCACCTTGAAGAAGGGAACGCGTTTGCTCTCGTTGAAGACGAGGTTCTCGTCGATGAAGGACGGCTCTGTGGCCACGCTTTCGTTGCAAGTGCTCAGCTCTTCCTCCAGAGAGTCCTGGACACAATGCGGAGGAGCGAAGTGGAGAAGGAGCAGAGATTAGCAAGGGTTTCATAAATATTATATCAGTGGTGTAAATGATGGAGAGCACAGGGAGTAAACCAACAGTAGACACAAGTAACTGACAGATCTGAGTCTGTCGCTGCCTCCAGGAGAAAAATAAAGAACTAAAAGTGAACGTACGTGGTCGACCTGGCTGTGTTTGTCCTCCTCCTCCTCCTCCAGTTCATCCTCGTCCATGGCGGCGTGCAGCTCCTCCTGCTGCCTCCTCAAGCTCTCCAGCAGCTCGCTGCGGCTCTGCAACTTCATCAGCTTCCTCGGATACACAAACTCTCGCCGCTGAGGAGTCGCACCTGAAGGCAGCAACAGAGCCGAGTATTAACATCTGAACCCAACAAATACGAACAGAACCGGACAGGGAGGTTAAATCGTGTGTACCGGTGGGAACGTCCTGCTGCAGCTCCTCCTGCAGGAAGCCGTGGACCAGCTGTTGACACGTCTCCATGTGGTCCTGGAGCTCTGCCTGCTGTTGTTCCAGGACCGTCCGGTTCACGGCGGTCTGATCCTGTACAGCCGCCAGAGACTGCTTCACCTCCTCCTGCCGACCGGACAGCTCCTGCTCGGTCGCTCGGAGGTGTTCAGTGCAGCGCGTCTGGACGTTCTGGAAAAGAGATGAAGGATTAAAGTTAAGTTTAGAATAATTAAACCTGAAAAACCTGCAGATACGAATAAAACTCAAAAGATAAACGGAGGTCTTTTTTACCTGATGAAGCGTCTGAACTTCGGTTGAAATCGTCCCCATCAGCGAGAGGTGTTCCTGGGCTTGAGTCTCTGCGTGCTCCCTGACTCTGGAGCTCCACTGGAGGTCACGTTCAACCAGACCTGCAGTCACAAATCGACATTAATAATGTCCTGTACTCACGTGTTTACGGTTTGAATGATAACTGAAGGCGTGATGAGTTTGTTACCGGACACTGAGCTGTGGAGGTGAGCGCAGCAGCCCGTCATCTCCTCTAGCGTCTGTCGGCTCTCGTCAGCGGTCTGACGCAGAGAGGAGGCCAGAGAGGAGGAGGTGGAGGAGAGGAGGTCCGCCTGGGCCGAGGCCTGACGCTCGACTGAACTGCAGCCGCTGCACAGACACAAGAAAAGATGATTTGATGAATCTAAAACCTCCTTTTCTAGATTTTCTTTTCTAGACTGATGATGTCGGTCTTTAACTTGTGTTTGCAGGTCAAATGTTTCACTCAGACTCACCTGCTGATGTTCTCCTGCAGGGTCTGCAGAGGTTTCTGTAGAGATCTGGAGGCAGAGCGCAGGTCAGTGAAGTCCTTCTCAGCCTCCATGGACAGCAGGTTGAGCTGGTCCTGCAGGCACTGGATGGTCTGCTTCATACCCTGACAGAAGGAAACACAGTGGTGTTGGTTCAGTAAGCTACAAAAACTCCTGGAAAGCATTTTGGAAAAGCTGCAGGTGAGAAAAATGTCTTTTGAGGTGGACTGAGAGAAAAAGATGAGTTCACCAGCTCAGTCTGCTTCACGTCTCTTACCGTCTGGTGTCTCTCCTGAGCTTGTCTGATCTTGTCCTCCAGCTCGTCCTGTTCAGCCTGCAGTGAGCTCAGGCCCGTCACGGCGGCCTCCCTCAGCCCGGACAGCTCCTGAACCAAGCCACTGAAGAATACACCCACCTCCTTCATCGCCTCCACCTGAGAGAGAAAACCATCACAATGATGAGGATGGTGAAGACGTTTGGCAGAGGTGAAAGAAGACCGATCACAAAGACGACCGACCTTGTCGGCCAGAGCTCGCTGCGTCTCCACGGCGGCTCTCAGACTGTCGTTGAGCTCCTTGACGGCTGACAGACCCATCAGAGTCCGAGCCACCAGGACCTCCTCCATGTCCTGCCGATGCTCCTCCTACAAACACAAAATCAAAGACAGGCGTCAAATATACGTTTCCTTTAGGCCACATTAACAGATCCAGAGGTCGTCCCGTCCTCACCAGCAGCTGCAGCATGCTCTCCTTGTCCTGCAGACACAGCGCCTCCTGCTGCTGCACTTTGTCTCGACAGCGAGCGACGCCCTCGGCCACCAGCTGCCCGACTCCACCTGCCAGGGACTCCACGGAGGTCAGAGCTCCCTTCAGCGCCGCCTCGTTCATCACGAGCAAACCGTCTGTCCAGGAGAAAGGACAGAATTACAGAGTTAAACACTTTTGCTTATCTAAATAAATCCTAAATGTTCAGTTATCACAAATCTTTAATGTGCAAGTTCTGCAACAATAACTTGGTCCTAACTGCCTCCTCTCCCTCTCTCTGGACCAGACTGCCATTAAAGCTGGATCCTCATCGGGCCGTGGACTTACCGACGGCCTGTGAGTAGCTGCTCAGCATGTCGTGGTGTTTGGTTCCTTGCTGCTGAACGCGGCACTGCATGTCGCTGAACGCTCCGTCCATCCGCTGAGCAAAACTCTGTTGGATCTGACTGTTGTGCTGCTCCACCTGCAAATTCAAACACGTGTGCGTTAGTCCGGATTCACTGTTTCTACTGTGTGCTTCGTCTCCATTTGGCGAATAAATCACCATCAACACACGCGTGTAGGGAAGCCGAGCGAGTGAAACGCTTACATCAACTACTTGATTACTAGTGATGAACTCAAGATGCACAAGGTCGAACATCTTCGCTGGATTACTGAGAGGATTTTAACAGATGCGTGTTACTGACACGACATTAATATCTCACTGTTTTATATGATGCTTATCATAAATATCTTGCCACCCTGAACAAAGACTCCCACACACTGTCCACTTTATTATCAGGTTATTATTTATGCATCAAGATAACCTGATGAAGGTCTGAGTACCGAAATGTTGTCGTCATTAAACTTAATTGCAGTGTGCAGGAGTGCCGGCCTTCGGTCTTCTCCTACACCGAGTCCTCTCATGTTCTTAAAGATAAATCAATTAATCTCAGAAATATTCTACACATCTCCTCTTGAGCGAAGAGCGCCGCTTTGAGTCAGAGCATTTATCAGATAAGAAATAAATTAGGAAGCAGGAAACTGTTTTTCGTCTGAAAAATACAAAATGAGGAGTCACATGATTTTAACTTGACGTTTGTAAAAATGACCTTTTTCTTCCGGTCCAGCTTGTCATGGAGACCCGACACATCACTGGTGCTGACATCTGCTGTGCTCAGCAGCTGGACGAGGAAACACAAAACACAATTCTCAGCAACAGGTCAAAAAATATGAACCAGCATTTTAAATTCTCATCAGAAACAAAGAACTAAAGAGTCGCATTAATGTGATCGTCACTCTGACGTGTAAATGTTTGATTTATTTCTGAAAATCTAAGTACAAACCAGAGAAAAAGGAAGTTTGGTCAAAAAGAGCCAAAACAGGAAGTTACAGCATCATTAGAGAAACTATTAATAATATGGAAAGTACACGAAGAGAAAAGAGGAACAGCTGGCAGAAAAAGAAGGAAGAAAGCAAATTTAACCCAACAACACCTAAATATAGTGAATGACACGTCAGAACATAAACACACTGACAGGCCCGGTGTGTGTTTGTACCTGTCCTGCGGTGCTGTACAGGGTCGTCTGGACCGAGCTGAGCTCCGAGCTGATGAACTCCTCCTGACTCAGCTTCTCTTTGGTCTGCTGCAGGTCCTGACTCGTCTCCTCCAGCCTGAAATCAACAGTGGAGGAGATGTAACTAAGTACAATTACTGGAGCACTGTACTGAAGTACTTTTGGGCCTCAGGAGAACTTTCAGTCCTCTGGTTTTACTTGCAGGATACAAATCATCATCCTCTTCAACAGGTTTAACTAACTTAACTTACATGCGCCCATCTGACACTCAACTCGACCCATTTGTTCCAAATTAGGTTGAATTTATCTTCATAGATCCTCAAAGGATAACTCAATCTTAAAATTATTCCACAATAATCTTGTATAGTAGGCGGCATCATGTTTTGAAAAGTCATCTTCTCTCTAATCCATTAAATTAACCGAGGATCACTGAAACCTGCAAACCGGATTTCACGATTCATGGAAACTAAGATTCAGGTTTTGGCCGCATGTGTAACCACAACAGTCGGACCCGGGCCCGTGAAGTGCAACTGGAAATTCTCATTGGTCGCATCAGTGAGCCTGAAACTCAGCAGGTGGATTCAGAAAGAAAATCTAGTCCATGTCGTGTAAAATGTAAATATAACCTACACCAGCCGGGTGTGTCGTGCTCTCTGCAGACCATTCTGTCAGCACACAGCAGCTTTACTGTCAAACACTTCAAACAGCTGATTGCATCTTTATTTACTAAATCTAAAAGGTTAAAACGATGAAGCTAAGCTCAGTTTCCTGTTGCGGTTGTTCTGATATAAAGGAAGGAAAACATTTAAACCTTATTCCTGTTTAAAATCATCTACGTGACGTGCAGTGAAGTCATCTTTCTGCTGACATGTCGTACAGTAACGGACGACTCACCTCTGCTGCTTCTCGTCCAGCTCGACGGCACACTGCTCCAGTTTGGTTTTACTGTCCTCGAACAGCTCGGTCACCTGCAGAGAGGAAACACTGGTGAGGACACCTGCTGCAGGTGGAGATCATAACAGTGAAACGTACTTTCTCTTTCCTCCGACGCCTCCACAAAAATAAACCCAGCAGCTGAATGTAACTTATCATTAATTCAACAGCAGCTGCTGCGTCGTAAATAGTTTCACCAACGTTTCTGTTTTTATTGATGCTTATCTTTACTTTATCTTTACTTTCCTCTGTGCTGCTGTAAAAAAACAGTGAATATTTAACTGAAATGATTCATCAACATGGCTGCAGTTGAACTGTCTGAAGACTGACTGTTGTTGATTTAACTTATATCTTCTCATCTCATCAACCACTTTTCCGTGAGGGTCGCAGGGATGTTACCGCTTCATCCCCTCCTTTCAGGGGGTGGCGGGGGTCACTGGAGCCAATCCCAGTTTTCATATGGGCGAATTACTTATGTCTTAATACTTAAAAACTCTCAGACTACATTCAAACTTCCTCGTTGTGACTCCATCCTGCTACAGAAGAAAAGTCCACCCGTACCTTCCTGAGCTCCTCCTCCATGGCAGCGATCCGCTCAGTGCACTCTGTTGTTTGCTCCTCCTGAGAGGTGATCTGACCCATCATACTCCTGACACACACACACACACACAGACACACAGACACACACACACACAGACACACACACACACAGACACACACACACACACACACACACACACACACACACACACACACACACACACACACACACACACACACACACACACACACACACACACACACACACCCGTCAGTTCATATCATCACACACAACCAGCATCTCTAAAAGTGAACGTACATCTTATTAATGTTCTGAATGATTATACCTTCACTTCTTTGTTGAATTAATAAAACTCCTCACTCACAGTTATAATATGTCTGTTTATTATTAGAGCTGCTGATCAGTCGATTTATTGACTAGTTGATCGAAAGAAAAATTAATCTCCAACTATCTTGATAATCGATTATTCATTTTTAAAAAGGAAAATATGAAACATCGTCTGGTTGCAGCTTCTTAAACGCGACAGTAGATGAAGAGTTTTTGGGGGTTTTGGACAAAAGAAGCAGTTTGAAGACGGCTTTTTAAAACAACGAAGCACCTCATGAAATATCAGCCTCTCCAAGTGCCACTAATAAGAGACATTAAAATAAAATAGCGCAGGCCGACTCTGTTAAGTTTACTTTAAAAAGCTGTTTCCTGCCAACGTTAACAGGAGCTGCTGACGCTTCAGTGATGCTGCTTCTGTTCCACCAGTGCTCGTAATGCCAGTTCCTCATTTTTAACTCAGCTGCTTGAAATATTCTTTTCCTGATAGTTTCTGTTTGTAGACACGCTTGTTTTTTTTTATTTGACCTTCAGTTAATGAATAAACACATTTTAGTTCAAGTATTCTTATTTTAAATTCTGCAGTATGTTGATTGTATTATACATTTTTAAATGGACTTAAGCTCCCTCTGGTGGCGCAGTGTGAGGATAGTGGGACTCAACTTGATAAACATGAAGATTTTCTACCTTTCCCTCACTGACAATCGAGCATCTTTTACTTTTTGACTGTTGGTTGAACAAAATAAAACATTTGATGGCGTTTACAGATAAAAAGAAAGTAGTTCTGTAGTTGAAGCTTCATCCTAAACTTATTGATTTGAGACCTCCTGTTATAAAATCTAGGAGACTTCTACATGAGTTTGGTGATGAACCAGGTGTTTTACAGTTGAAAAGGATGAAATAAACTTGTGTGACGTACTCGTAGTTTTCTGCAGACAGATAAACTCCGTTCTTGTCTCGAGTGGCGGCCAGGTCGCGCTTCAGACGCTCGATCTCCTCCGTGTATTCCTGAGAGGACGCAAACACAAATCAATCATGAGCTGCTCTGATACAAAACCTTTTAATTGATCCTGAAGAGTGAGAATAAAATCTTGCGTGTGAAACTCTTCTACCTTGATGAGCGTCCTCTTGGTGAGCTTCTGGTTGACTTCAGGTTTGTTCATGATGTTCTTGGCTCGGCTGGCGTACTCCAGCGTGCTCAGAGTCTCCTGCAGAGACGGAGATCAAATCACAACCATGAGCATGAAGAGGAGGAAAACTTAAACAGGTTTAAAAAGAATAGAAACGTAACATCTCAGAGCAACACAACAGCTGTGACAACAGGACGTACCTCCAGGTTGCTGGAGGACGGTGACACGGTGGCGATGATGGAGGTTTTTGTTCGTCCTCCCAGCGAGTCCTGCAGGATTCTGGTCAGCTTGGACTCTCTGTGGGAAGAGATCATTCGCAGGATGATGAGAAAAATCAAGGTGGAGAAACAAGTTGTGGGTCGCTTTGTACTTTGTAGACACACAAACGCATAAAACCTTCTCATCCAACTCTGGGCAGGAAAACACTTTTCCAAAAAATGTCTAATTTCTTTCTTCGACACATCTCAGGATTTTCTAAAAACAGCCAGGTTTTCCTGCATGTGATGTTTTTGGCTTTCGTGTCTCTACCTGTACGGGACGTGAGGCCGCTTCTCCACCAGAGCGGTGATGACTCTGCCCAGTGTCAGCAGAGACTGGTTGATGTTTCCCGCCTCGCGAGCTCGCTTGTCCACCGCGCCTGAACGCCCGATGTTCTCACTGCCGGCAAGATCCACCTGGAGGAGGAAGGTGACACTGTGTTACTGCAGTGAAAGCTGGAGGTGATGTCTTACTAGTTTTACTTCTGTTCTGCAATCAATTTTTTATTTTCCACTTGTACTCGACACTTACTCCATCACAGGTACATTAATTACTTGTGTAATTATGTACAGTTTTCCCTCATATTCAACATGAAGAATAATTACCAGATTGAGTTTGCCGATCTTCACCAGCTCCTCTCCGTCCAGAGTGATCTCCTTCATGTGGATGGTGACCGAGAAGACGGAGTGGGAGCGACTTCAGAGACACGAGAGGGAAACGGTCAACAAACCAAACGCAGGTCTGACACAGAAAGTTGTGAATGAAACAGGAATCATCCAGAAGGACGATCGCTCGCCGGAGGACAGTTTACCTGGAGTAGGCGTTCATGAGCGTGGAGGCTGTCCTCCTCTTGGCTGATCCTCTCTCCAGGATCTGATAAACTTCATCTTTGTTGTGAACCGTCACCTCCTCCAGACCCTTGACCACCACACCTCGCTGCAACACACGACACGGCAGTCGGAACGGAAGACACACAAGATGAAACAAACAAAATGTCTTATGCAGGACAGCATGTTTTATACGACAGAGGTAGACTCGATGTGCTGGGGAATATTTTTATTGACGTGTAATTGCATTAATAAGCTTGATGAGGTTCTGATCCTTCCCAGTAGTCAAACACGCCACAGCGATCGATTAAAAGAATAGTTTTGGAAGCATTTTTTAATGTCTTTAATGTAAAATAGGCTAAATAGCTCATTTAGATTAGCTGTGTAAGAAAAGAAAACCTTCCCAAAATGTTTTCCTTGAGGCCGAAGCAATAAAAGAAGCCACGTCCACATTTCTTAAACGGTCACCTTGTTTCGAGGGTCGTCGAAGAGCTGCAGCCGCTCGTTGACGTCCTCGGTGGGGCTGAGCAGGTCGAACAGCTCCTCGTTGTAGATCTCCAGCAGGGAGACTTTGACTGAGAACTCAGTGCCGTTCTCAGAGAGCTTCTCAAAGATCTGGTGCAGCGTTCTGGGGATGATTCCAGCCAGAGGGTCCTAAAAACAAAGTTCAGTTCAGTTTCTGCTGAATACAGATCTGTTAGTGCCCGAGAGAGATTTTCATTACATCTTTGTTCCCTTTAAAACAGACTCACCTCCTCCCAGGTGAACTGCTCGTTCGGACTTCTCTCTCCCTCCATGGTGAACGTCTTTCCTGTTCCTGTCTGACCGTAGCTGCACAGAAAGGATAAGTTGTTAATGATCACTTGTTGTTTTATCATGTTCGTTCATCACAATGTTTCTGCACAGTTCAGAGCAGAACAACATGACATTTAAGGGAACACTTACGCAAAAACAGTGCAGTTGTATCCCATAATGACTTCATCCAGAATGGGACACACGACGTTCCTGTACACTTCAATCTGTTTGGCAGCTGGACCGAACACCTGCAGGGAAAATACATGAGACGGCGACAATTAACCTCCAGTGCACGTCTAATATTCTCACTTTTCCTCTCCGACTCTCTTTGGACTCTTGAGCTGTTGTAACATGTGAATCTCCTCAATTAAAGATCAATAATTCTTATATTTCCGTTGCAGATCCATTAAAATTCACCCGGATCAGCGGCGATAAAGATCTTTAGGATCAGCAACACAGCGTCTGCACCCACTCACCATGTCGAACGTGTAGGTCTTTCGTGAGGCTTTGTCGTTCACTCCTCCCGTCTTCACCATCACCTCCTTCCTGTTTGAATCGCAGTCGATGACCCCGTAGGAGGACTTGCGCTCCATCGTGTTGAAAGGCCTGAAAACAAAGAGACACCTCTGATTGACAACAACTCATCATCGCCACAACTGTGAGGGATCATCAACCACAGCCAAAAACATTCAACAATAATGTACATTATGTATGAAGGCTCAGACAAACAAGCAATGCAGAAAACATGTCATAACACCCTCTCTGCAAAACATTTAACTGAGATACAGACAGACAGCAGAACTGCAGACTTTAACCACCGAGTGACCACAACACATCCAATCAACAGCAATACACTGAAGCACGGCCTCTGCTGCTGTCAGACTTCTTTCATTAAAATCCAACTACAGATCTCAGACTAACAGCTGGGATTTAAAGCTTTAATCCCAAAAGGTTTCGTTAAAAGAACAAAATAATGAAGCCTCAGTTTATGTCTCAAGAAAACCCTTCAGGTCATTTAACAAACCACTAGTCTGAAGACGATCCCCGAGTCTGTCAGAGACTAGTCGTCTGGATGACAAACAGATATTGTGATTAGATATATTAACATGACTTTTATTCCCTAATCCAAACAAAGACGGTAAACGGAAGTAAGATGTGTTCCTGCTTGATTTTCAGCAGTTTTTAACTCCATCCAACAGAAAATACGTTTTTAAAAAGCTACGCAATTTCCTCCTCTGTGACATTAAACTAAGTATTTTTGGGTTGTGGACAGAAAACAAACAAAAAAGACATTTGAGGATGTCATCTTGGACTTTTATCGACCAAATAATCAATTAATCAACCAGAAATAATAATAATTGCAGCCCTTAAAATATGTTTATACCTTTAAAACATCAGTAGGTGTTAAAGAGCCTTCAGGGTGTTTTGTGAAACACTGTGACTTGACTTTACTTTATCACATGACACAAAATGGGACTAGAAATAATGCTGCCTCAGTTTCACTGTCTGCTTCCCAAAATATGAGGTTAGACTAACGGTTTTAAAGCGAACCGTGGTGTGAAAGTTGACCGTTATCATACTGTGTACGTTTTCTTATCTGTGCTTTTGAGTTCTACTTTATTACTGTTATTAAACATGTATATATTACAGGTTTATATCAAGTTTCATATGTGTCAGGACTTATGATTTTGAGACATTATAATAAAGTGATTGGGACGGATTTAATTGTGTTTGATGCTTATCTTTCAGTGCAAACCTCATACCAGTGCAACCATTTTTAGAGGGATATTCTGATACAATTTCAAGCAAAATATTACAGTAAACATGTTGATTATACAGTTTTAGGACACCATCATGTCAGTCCTTTGATTCAGCTCATAAACATGTCTGCCACATTTCACCATAGTTTAGCAGGTTTAAACTCTGACTGTCAGCTTGTGAAGTAAGTTTTTAACCCCAGAAACATAAATGAAAGAGGGGTTTTCTCTCCGTACCTGCATCTGACAACCACCTGGATGTTTCTCCCCTTCTCCTCCCGCTTCACTCCGCTCAGGTTGTGAGAAGCCATGGCTGCAGAGAGCTGTCCTCCTCTGCTCTGGTGCTCTGAAGACAACGTGTCAGTTAGCTCAAGTACAGACTTTAAATTAGCACACAAACAAAACAACAATCCTTCAGGGGGCACAGCTGCTAAAGCTATGAGAGCAATGTGTCCAGCGAGAGGTGTACAGTTAGCATGTTCGGTAAGTTAGCGCTAGCTAAAAATGACCTGGCGCTACTCCAAAGTAACTTACCGGATGACGGTGAACACTTCTTCTTCTCCTCCTCTTCTATGAATTATCCGCTTATAGTTTCCAGCACTAATATAAATTATAAGTTATATATGTATCGTGTTGCTCCTCCTCCGACAACAGTCTGTTTCCACAGTCTCTCTCTGGCGCTCTAAAACCTCCGACTGGGAACATTTCAAACAGTACTTTTAAATTCCACTCAACCAATAACAGGAGAGTAACGGCCAAACAAACGACGCCATTGGCCAGAAGGACACGTGACGTCTACAGCGCAGAGCATCACGGGAGTGGAGCAGTGTACAAATACCGCCATTTTCCCACAAGATGGCGACATTGTTGTGAAAACGGTTTAACGTTAAAATGAAGGCCGCCGGCAGGTAACGACCGGTTTATTCAGCTTTAAATAGACTATTATTGTGTTTAAGTTACATAATTAAGTTATTTTGAGTGGTGATTTATGAATAAATTAAACAGTTGAGGAATAGGAGTGTTTTTCAAGCCATTATGAATGGATACTTGAGTAAAAGTAACGATATTGTGCTGAAAATATACTCTGGTAAAAGCAAAAGTCACCCATGTGAGCAGTATTTGAGTTAAAGTATTAAAATATCTGATATTTAATGTACTTGAGTATCAAAAGTACAAGTTAAAGTAAATCATACATACCTTTACTTGTATGTGTACACTGTATACAGGCTTGGGGAGTAACGGAGTACAAGTAACGGGATTATGTAATCAGGATACAAAGAAACTAACTGCATTCCAGTAAAACTACAGAATAAAAAGATGTAACTACAGATTACAGGTACATTTACTAAAAAGGGATCAGGATTACAGGTTTACAATAAAGAATGATAAAGGTAAAAGACAGTTACTTTAATATTGTGATAGCCTACGTTACTGACTACATTTTTTAACAGGTAACTGTATCAGAATAAAAATGTTTAAGTAATTTTCTGATTGCCAGAATATTTTTTACAAATTGCCAAAAAAAAGAATCAATTTAAAAACGTGCTACTTTAGCTGCAGTATGTAATCTGCAAAGTAACTAGTAACTAAAGTTATCAAATAAATGTATTTAAGTAAAACCTAGAATACTTGTGTCCAAAATATAATGGAGTAGAAGTATAAAGTGGCAGAACATGGAAATACTCAAGTAAAGTACAAGCAACTCAAATTTGTACTTAAATAGAGTACTTGAGTATGTAATTAGTTACATGTACATACCTGCATAAACAGGCAGGTCGGCCAGACAGAGACAGAGAAAATGGAAGATCTACAGTGGAAAATATTAAAGTTAAATAAGCCAAACTGCTTAAAGAGAACATTTGGCTGAAATGTTTATGTTTTATTTCAATTTTCTAATTTGAATTAAATTCACATTTTAATATTGTCCACTGTTGAGCAGATTAAGTGCTCAAAAATTAAATGTCAGACAGCTTTTCCATTATCAACACCCACATAAGTGTGTGACAATGAAAACGCAAACTGGATTATTGCATTTTCATTTGAATTATTACTCTATTACTCTATATAAACTATTAATTATTACTTTTAATTATTAACTTTTGTATCCTAATTATGTAATCCCATTACATTTATTCCATTCATCCTCGAGCTGGTTATAAAAGCAGAAAATGATCTCGGTGGTATTCAGGTTCTGTTCTGATGTGTTGAAGCAGATTTTGGCCTGTTGTTGATTAAAGTGCGCACAAAAAGATACATTAGAGAAATGGTGAATTAGAAGTGAGGATGTTGCACTAATCAATGAGAGTATTAAGATTAATTCTCACTAATAATCTGTAAAACACACAAACACGATCATAAACAAACACACACACACAAACAATCGTGTTTATGAAAAGACACAATATGACACAGTTACAGCAACACACATATTATCATAAATACAAAGATGTTTTTCTTTTACCGCTGTTCATATTCAGTTGTAAATGCAAACACAGAGAAACACACAAAGGACCGAAACATTTTAAATAAAGAGACATCCCAGTGAAGCCGCCT
Organism: Pagrus pagrus; assembly: GCF_965226575.1. NCBI lineage: Eukaryota > Metazoa > Chordata > Actinopteri > Spariformes > Sparidae > Pagrus > Pagrus pagrus. The sequence continues at coordinate 1,547,306 of NC_140199.1, read as the reverse complement.
CCCTCTCTCTCTCTGCACAAACACGTCTCAGACGCTTCATTTCAATCCAATGAAAAGACAAAAAACATTTAAAGAATTAAAACCAAAATATTAAATTATTTCATGTATTCAGTCACTTTGTCTGTTTCAGGTTTTTATGAAGTGACCAGTGGCGAGCAGCAATCCATCTGCTGAGGACCGTCCGCCCACTCAGCCCCCCGAGGAGGACGAGGGGGTTGCCCTTTTAGCTCTGGCAACCCCTTTAACACACACACACACACACACACACACACACACACACACACACAACTCCACTCCTTTTGTTGTTTCCTCACATCTTACAGTGATGATGTAATAATTCTGATCCGGCAGCCAGAACTGAAACGGATCATTTCATCACTGATTTTATCCAACAGATATAATTTGTAGGACTTCAGAATCAAAATGTCTAAAGACGACTCGACCTTTGTTACATCTTTTGTCGAGATGTGTCCTGATATTATCGCAAATGTTCCCAACAATGTTCAAACCAGAGGAATCTGTGATTTTACTCGAGGTCACGCTGTGTTTCAATCTGTGCTGCAGGGATGACAAATGTTTTTGGTCCCATCAACAAAAAGCCAAGTCCACTCCTTCTGTCCTCCAGGAGAAGTTCAGATAAAAAACAGACCCTGGTAGAAGTGGAAGTACTGATCCAGCTTCTTTACTCCAGTAAAAGTAATCGAGTACAGGCTCTGACATGTACTCAGAGTATCAGAGTAAAAAGTCTCCCTCTGAAGGACATTTGTGGTCAAAGCTAACTGAAGCTCACGTCATATTATTATAACTCAAAGACTATTACAGTTAAAGGTAGAGTGTGTAGGATTTGTCCCAGCTGTTCCTGAACGCACCACAAAGATAGTTGATTGTTGAGTCTCATTCCCAGGACGTCAAATAGCCACATGTTGGGTTGGTAAAGCGTCCCGAGCAGCAACAAAGAGAGAAAATAAGAAACTCTCTGCAGATACGAGACACTAACACGCCTTTTCTCCCCATTCAGCCTCCCTCTCTGTCTGTTCACGTCTTTTACGTCTTTGTGTCGTCTCGCTGCATCTGCCGTGCGTGATGTGCTCTGATAGGTCGACATCAGTCTGGTGATGTTGGGAAATAACAATAATCCATAATTCACCTCAAATGCATCAAACTAAAGTAACGAGGCTGTTTGAAGCTGTGAGGAGGAGAAAGTTCAGATGTTTGTGTTCAGATGTAGAGAGGGAAAGTCTCAGAGATACTCAGGTACAGGACAGATACCTGAGACATGTACTGAAGCAGCCATTGTACTTCACGTTGTACTTCGCTGTTTGTTTAGTGACAGCAGACATGAAAACTGAATGTTCCTCAAACTACTTAAAGTCGTGTAACTTTACCATGAATATGCAGAAAGTAACACAGTGTACAGAGGAGGCAGTAAACAATGCAGTTTGGCTGAAGAGTCTGTGCAGCCTGTCATGAAAGTCTAATGAGCTTCATCTCTTTGTCCATAAAACCCACGATTATACTTCTGCAGACACATCAAGTTCAGTTTCCTCGGAGTAAACTTTTAGCCTCCGTAACTTGTTGGTGTCGAACAGGTTTTTGAAGTTAACAGTCGTAGTTCAGTTTGTCAGCGTCAGGGTTGAGAAGTATTTGTACACACAAGAACTTCACTGAGAAAACATTCATCTTTAAAGTTTAACTTGGATTTTAAAAGGTACTGTAGATGTTACGATGCCTCAGCCGACTGAACCCAAGCTGCCTGATGCTCCTCAAGCTGTTAGGCAGAAGTTTTTCTAGAGATCGTCTGACTTCCTGTGAAACATACGGTGTCAGTCACCTCAAAATGCCTAAAGATAGTCTAACTTTCTGTAAAACATAGACGGTTATGGTTGGCAAAAAAAACGCTTGGAGATGGTCCAACTTGCAGTGATAAAAAAGCTGGTTTTCGCCCCTCCCATGAAGAACACATGATTTTGGTCATCTCAAAAAACACTTGGAGGTCTGACTTTCCATCTAAAACACCCAATTTTGGTGCTACAAAAACACTCGGAGATGGTTCACCTTCAGGTGAAAGATAGCCACAAAAACAGCTGGAGATGATCCGACTTCCTGTGAAATACAACCAGTTTTGGCTGCGAGAAAACGCCTTTAGATGGTCCAACTTTCCTTGAAAATCACCTCCAGCTGATTCAGGTGTTCAGCAGAACGCTGCAACTCTGTTTCATTGTGAAGCTCCAGAAATGTTCTGTGGACGACGAGACTTCAGCTGAGTTTCATCATCATGGAGGGAGGAGATGATGGCTGAGTTTTCATATTTATGATGAAAATATCCTTTAAGTCCGTCATTAAAAACTCACACTGTGCAGTCAAACATTGTCTAATCACAAACAATTGTATTTTAAATTCGAGTGAAGATTCAGAAGTTTCCAAAGATATAAACCAGATGAACTGAATTTTAGTAAATGTGCATTAAATGCTGCACAAAACAAACTCCACTTTAACAAAACTTCTACCTTTAATATTTAGTGTTTGCACGCGTCCTCTATCGTCACCATCATCATCACCATCATTAGCGGCCCGAACACCTCCGGCCTTCAGTCGAAGAAACATCTCTCTGTTACAATCTGCCGTCCAGCAAAAATCCACTTCATTACCATAACAATTTTAACTGCGAGGGTGGAAGCAAAGTGAGGAGGGAACAATCGTATTGTTTCTCCCCCCCACACTCTCCCTCTCCCTCTCTCTCTCTGCCTCTCTCTATCTTTTTGTCATTGGCAGCCCACTCAGACCCCGGGTGATGATGACCCTTTCCGGGGGCGAGGCAGAAATCCAGAGCGGGTAACAGACGTCGAGCTTCATTCACCTCCAGAAACATCTCGGACCCCTTCTCCATCGCGACCCTCTCTTTTCTCTTCCTGTTTCTCCACCCAGCGCTCCGTCTCCGAGCAGGAGGAGGCCCGCTGGACGTCGTCTTGGTGGGACCCTGACGGAGGACGAGGAGGATTTCTTCTTCACTGAGGGTTTAAAGTGAGTTTGGTTCGTCTTCTTTTGTCACATGAGATCCTCATCAGTTGTGTATGAGCAGGAAGAGACACCCAGAGTAACTTCAGATTTTGTTTTTTACTCTGAGAAATACAAAGATTTCTGACAATAAATAGTAGAAATCACGTCGAGCAGCTTCAAAAAGATGGAAAATAGAAACTTAGAAGTGAAAAACTACATTTCAGAGCTTGATTTCTCTCATTCTGTGTCTCCTGATGATCTACTTTAAGATTCCTTCATTTAGTGTGAAAGGATTTAAAGAAAGATCCAGATAACCTAAAGTCTGTAAAATAAATGTTATCAAAAAGGGAATATTATAATAATGTATCAATATAATCTGTGCTTTCTTCTCTGGTCGTCAGTTTTCAAGTTGTGTCTTTGTAAAATGTGTTTTCTTTGCAGTTTTGTGCAGTTAAAGTGTGTTTTCTGGGTGAAATATGTAATAATATGTAATATCGTGTCCACGTTTCTCTGCATTGAAGCTTAATGCTGAGATTTGGCCTCACGTTAGCTGTTAGTTTTCTGTTCGGGTCACTTGTTTTTTTGGCAAAGAAAAGATATTTGATCGACTGTAGAGCCGAACAATTAGTCGATCTACAAAAAATCTAGTGAATTATTCTCCAGTTTCAGCTTCTTAAATGTGACGATCTGCTGCTCGTTTTTGTTTTCTAGCTAAATATCTGTGTTTCTGATGGTTCACTCTGAGAAATGTGGTGAGAAACAATCAGCAGAATGATGTTTAATGATAATAATCATTAGCTGCAGACTTAATTTGGCAGAGATGATTTGTGGCATCAACAATAGAGATGAAATTACCATTTTCTGTCTTCATCACTTTTTAAAAGCATAATTAGTTTAAAAAAAAAAAAAGCTTATAAAGAAAAAGAAGAAACAGACAAATGCTGATTTTGAATTGCATTTGTATTAAAATATTTGTTTTTTTAAACCCCTTTAATAAGAAGTCAATTTATTATAATTTAACTTTTTACTGTTAACAAACAATAATGTATTTATAACAGCGAACCACTAATGTTTATAGATGAACTACTCAGCGTTCATTAACCATTAACAAAGTATTATAAACATCAGATGCAACTTTATGAGAAACAGCTGCTGGTTTTTGAAGCATTTCATTGTTCAGTCAAAAATTAACTATAAATTTACCATTTAATACAAAGTTTTACCAAAGATTTCAGTACAGATGCATCGAATTTGAATTATTAGTGTTAATTCACACAAAATCATCCCACAATCAAACTAAGCTGCAGCCATTCATACACGACCCTGCTGATTATTTTCTCTATCACAGCATCAGTTCTCCAGCCTGAACCGTCCAAAACACACATATTGAGTTTATTACCACAGAAAAACACATTTTTCACATTTAAGGAGCTGAAACTGGAGAAAAATAATGAAAAACTGACCGAAATGATTCATCAGTTATCAAAATATCTGCAGAATCTTCTGTGGATCGATTAGTTGTCTAATCATTCAGCTCTGCAGTTAATCAAATATCTATTTCTATTATATTTTCATACAAAAAGTCACATATACTCTTATTAATAACGAAAAACAATAATGACTATATTTCATATGTATGTTAACTATAAATCTACCGTTTATTAATGATGATTATTATAAAACGTTACCAAAGATTTCAATACAAATACATTTATGCAAAATCTCCAAATTAAAAAATCATCCTGCGCTCAGATTAAAGCTGCAGCTAACAATTACTTTGATTAAACGTCACTCTGCTGATTAAGTTCTCAATTACAACAACTCCCCAGAGCCTGAACCATCCAAAACACACATATTTAGTTTATTACATTTAACAAGACACAAATCATCACAATCATCTCCTTAAAGAAGCTGAAACGAGAGAAAGTTATTAAAATATTTGTAGAATTATTTGTGGATCGACGAACGACGTCTTCTCTTAGAAAATGTTGAAAAGAAAACAGCGACCCGCTGACGTTTTGGCCTTTTGCTTCATACTTCTCAAGAAATCTCAGCATCAAGCGTCAGCAGTGAGAAACACATGGAAGAAATATTATAAATCAGAGTATATTTCATTGTGTGAGCGTTTCATTGTTTGTTAACGGTGAAATAATGTTTATTAACCTCCTCAGGCCGAGCACATCTCAAACTCAGGACGCCAAAGAACAAAACACTAACTGGCCAAATCATAGGCAGATTTGAATAAATGATGCAAAATATCTAGAAAATAATTTACTGTTGTCTCACTGTGTCCTCAAACTGATCTGCTGAGTTGTAAAGACGCAGGATGTGTCCAACACAAGCTCACAATGAAAGCTCGTGCACAGAAAGGTTATTAGGGAACGTAGATACGACTGAATGGATATTATTAAGACATGCAGACCAGAAAAAGCTTCAAAAACAAAGTCTCGTTTCATGAAAACGTGAGAAAACATTTGGATCCTCAGAGTTCAAGTGCTTAACGATGGTGATTATAAAGTAAATCCTGTGATCGAGGCTCTTTTCTGGGAGCAGCGATGTTGGAAATGTGGAAAATAAATGGAAGGAAGTGATTTCTGCAGCTGCACGACTGAAAATATTGTGAAAGCTTTTATCGGCTGCGGCTCCACAGAATCGTCCCCGATCGTTTGGAAAGCTAATTATCCTCATGTGATCTCGGTGGACGAGCTCCGAGAGGAGCCGACGACACATTCTGGGTCGCAGAGATACTGTTGAAGCCATTCAGCGCCGCTCCACGGTCATTGACACGCCTGTCTATTATCCGACACTCAGCAGTCAATACTTTTCCCATGAATATGCAATGGCCTCTATTGACGGCTTGGTTACAGGGTTCATCGCTCGAACCTCCCAAACCCCTGACTCATCCGCAGGTTGATCGAGAATTTCATCCCCCAAAAAAACAGAAATCAGACAGAGACGATTAAATCTGCAGTGATTCATGTGCTTTGTTTGTGATCCAGTTAAACAACGCCTACGGGTCTAACATAAGTTCAGCATGAGCTGCTTTGAGACCTTGACGGATCATTCATCAAACTTTTACTTGTAGTATTTCATAATCTGACTCTGCTGCAGGGTGAAAGGCGGGAGAAGCGTTTGAGTCATCCAGCGTTTAAAGAAACACCTACCGCTGTGGCCCAGAAAACTTCAGATGATTTATGGTGTTTGTTTAAAGTCGGAGCGTCTTTTGTTTGAAAGTAATGATTCAACCGGGATCATTTCTCTGTCAGAGAGCCGGGATTTCTTTTTCCAGACGTGGATTTGATGCAGAGGACACCCAAACTTACAGATCATCTTCTCAAAGTACCGAAGCCTTAAACAATCATAGGTCGAAACATGTTATTTACCAGTGACGAGTTACATTTAGTTTGTTTTCTGGAGATCACAAGTTATTTGTGTCATTATCAAGATAAATAAGATAATCTATCATGAGAAAACGTGGACCATCACACACACACTGCTCTGTAGGCCGGGTTTTAGGCATTTCAAAGCAAACTATATGAACTTTATATACATTTTTGCCGTTAATAATGGGCAATTATCTTGTAATTTCGGGAAAACAACACTTGTTATTCTGTGATAATGACTTAAATAACTTGTTATCACAGGAAAATATAAGAAGTATAATATGTTCGACTTATAAACGTATAAAAGGCAAAATAAAGATTAAACTCTAATGATCCATGTGGAGAAACTGGATTACGTCTTTAACTTCTTCTGCAGGCCTTAATCAGCGTAATCAACATTTAGAATGATACAGTTCTGGTCCATTTGACCCGGCAGTGAAAGTAAAAAGCTAAATGGGGACAGAAGTGTCAAATGTAGACGGTTTCTTCCTTTGCAAACATATTAATTGTTCATTTCTGGTCCTAAACATTCAAAATATTGCAAAAATTATTACAAGATACTTTTTTATACAAATCCTTTGTCTTGATTTTGAGTGAAAGAGTCAATTTGAGCCTCAACAGACGAGTGAAACAAGTTAATTATCCTCATGGACCCAAAATCCGTGAATTGAAACACCACATCAGTTCGTAAAACAATGTGTTTCAATATTTTTGGGTTTCTGACGACTTTAGCTCGATTAAACATGCAACACTTTTGCTGTTGCTGTAAAATCCACACATCAGGATCAGTTTTAAGACAAACATGTGGAAAATATGACCAAAGAAGACATTTCTCAGCCTCTCACACACGTCTGCGTGGATTTGATGTCATAAAACTTCTCTTATCGAGTCTCAAGAGGTGGATTACTGTGCGAAGCAGCTAGCAGCAGTTAGCTTTAGACAAATGAGAGAAACGTGCAGTAATGTGAGAAAGAAGACGAGTTTCTTCATGAGGAGGGAAGAGAAAGAGATCTATTGTTGTTTCTGCTCTCGCAGTTTTGATGTTAGGAAGGTGAGGTGTCACTCTGAGGTCATGAAGGTCACAGATTTCGCTCGCACAGCAGATGACTTCATGAAACCTTCAGCTCGGAGCGTTAAACCCTCGGTGTTGGTTTGTTTTTGTTGTTTTTCGGTGACGTTTGGTTGCAAAAAATTGAGACAAAAGTGCAGAAAATATGAACACATTTTGTGGAGGACTCTCCGATATGTCCGAGTAGATTTGATGTTAATAAAAGGCCCAAGAAGTTCATGAGAAGGTGTCTCACCGTGCTGAACAGCTAGCAGCAGTTAAATGAGACAAACTGCAGTGATGTGTGACATGAGAGGAGTTTCTTCATGAGGAGGGAAGAGAAAGATCTATTGTTGTTTCTGCTCTCGCGGTTTTGGTGTTATGAAAGTGAGGTGTCGATATGAGGTCACGAAGGTCACAGATTTCGCTCGATTAGCAGATGACTTCATGAAACCTTCGACTTGGAGAAAGAAAGACAAGAAAGGGGCAGTTTGTTTGTTTTTTGTTGTTTTTCGGTGACGTTCGGTTGCAGAAATGGAAAGCAGGGCGGCAGGCGGAGAGCCGGCCGGCCGGGCCGACCCGAGCGTCGTTTGACGACGAAGACAAAGATCCATATTAACAAAAAAACGCAGATGACAGATGATTAATCGGCGTGGTGGGGTCTGCCGAGCCGCCGGACCCCCGGCTGACACCCCGAGCCACCAAACACAAAACCAAAAACCCCCCAGAGCCTCGACGGCCTGGAGGAGCGTGGGCGAAGGGTGGAAGCAGGGCAGCGTCCCCAAGGAGCTGTGTGTGTGTGTGTGTGTGTGTGTGTGTGTGTGTGTGTGTGTGTGTGTGCGTGTGTGTGTGTGGAGAGAGGACAGAGAAAGATTTTGTGTGTGTGTGGGTGGATTTGTGTGTGTTTGTTCGACAGATTCTGACAGAGAAAGTGTGTGTTGGTGTGTGTGTGTTTGCTGCAGAGACTCGGTTAAAAACCAAGTGAAAGTGTGTATTTGTGTGTGTGTGTGTGTGTGTGGGAGAGTTTGTGTTTGTGCATTTCCTAAATGTGTGCATGTGAATCCTGAGTCTGTTCATTGCAGTGTGTGTGTGTGTGTATGTGTGTGTTCATGTGTGTGTGTGTGTGTGTGTGTGTGTGTGTGTGGACCGACCAAACCCCCATCTGCCACAGGGTGGGCGGCTCGCCACACAACGACAATACACACCAACATTTTTGTAACTGTGGGCGTTCAAAAGGCTTCGGAGAGCTGCAGTCCTCCTGCTCGCTCTGCTCGTCTCCACAGCTCAGCGATCAGCACGACGCTTCGTCTTCATCAGCACATCAAACAGCCTCAGTACGTTCTGTTCACTCGGATCATCTCGATCTGCATTTTTATTTTAATGTGAATAAAACACTGAGCTGGAGGTGCTGTGAGAGGAGAGTTCATCCTCTGCAGACCATGAACATCTACAGATCTGCAGCAGTCCACACAGCAGACTCTGTTTCTAGGTGTTACTACTTCAGATAAATGTCCTCAGGCGATGTCACCTGAGTCAGCGCCGCTTCAACACCACACATTTTAAAATGAAACAGTCGGTGTGAATTAGGAAGAAGTGAGCTGAGCAGCAGAGACACACCTGAATCAGACTAAACTGTGCAGGCATGTTGCACTGTGGGTAATGTAGGCACGGTGTGTTTGGGAAAAGAAGGACAGTTAGTGGAACAAAAAAAGGAGAAATCTCTGGTTCTGCTGCGTCGACTTTGATTCTTGTTCTTTAATGTCCATCATGAGTCGGACAGTTAGCTGAACTGGTGGAGTGTGTTTACCTGCAGTGTTATCACCCAAACACGCTGTGTGGATCGATGACGTCTAACACACCTATAATGAATTTCCTCTTAAAACTTCGACTTGGAGAGAGAAAGACACAAGAGGAAGTTTGTTTCTAACCTGCTGAACTTAGAACATTTAGACTTTTATGTTTCCAACAACATTCAAACCAGAGAAATCCACGAGTTCACTGAAGGTAATGGTGTGTTTCATTCCTGTCGCTGTAACTTCAGGAGTCAGAGAACGAGATGAAACATGACGGAGAAGAAAACTTTAAACACCTCGTCCTGAGACATTCATCAGCAGCGGTGGTTTAACGGTGTTCACACCAGCGATCGAGCTTCATCGCAGGATCTTTTGTGTTTATTTGCCTCCAAACCACCAGATGACTTTACTGAACATTAGCTGGAAGCTATTGAGCAACAACGAGCTCCAGAACCTCTGAGTGAAGTCAGCACTCAGCAGAGACTCTGGTTCTGGTTCTGGTTCTCTGTCTCCTCTCTGTAACATTACTTTCATGAAGTAAAGTCCATTTCCCCTCCAGCTCCAGTCAGCAGTTGACAGTACAGAACCTGGAGGTCACCTCCAGATCACTGCTGCAGTCAGGTTGATCAACAGGATTGAAGATAAATCACCTTTTTAATCCCGTAAATTACAAACTAGTCTCTGAGCTCTCCTCCCGTCGGATCAGAGCAGAATCTGATGAGACTCCAGGTGTTTATTCCTGCAGAAGGTCTGGATCTCCAGACATCTGTTGTTTGTTTTGCTGCAGAAATTAAATACTGTGCGTTTAAAGTCAGATTGTTGTCTCAAAAGTGACCTCTAAGTGTATTTTGGGGAGTGACGACACCATCGGTACGCTTAACCCTGAAAACTAAGATGAAAACAAGATGTGTGTGACGGCAGTTTTGTCGCTTTTTGACAAAAAACAGAAACATACTTTGGAGGATTTGATGTTTGTCAGAATATTTGCAGCTGCAGTAACAAATCTCAATCATAAATAAACCAAACTTCACCAAAAACAATCTGCATTGTTGCCTTCTCATTAACCCGAGAGTTGAACAGGGTCGAGCATCAAGACGAACCAGCTCCTCCAGGAAATAAATCAGAAGATTATTCCCTCACTAATCACCTCATCTATCTCAGCGGGGCCAACAATAGCAGGACTCAGTCAGAGCAGTAATCTGTTCCTGACAAGGCAACAGAGAAAACAAATGGGTCTGTGCAGTCAGTGTGTGGGCTCAGCTGGCACAAAGACAACACAATGTAACACGGTTTTACCCGGATACCGACCCATATAAGCAGCGCGGGATCCTCTCACCTCACCGGAGGATCCTTTTATGGAGCGAGTGTGACCGGAATTCCGAATGATGATGATGATGATGGTGGTGGTGGTGATCTTTCTCTTCTTCACGAGAGCAGCATGTTTGTGATAATGTTGAAATAAAACCCACAGATTCTGGTTCTGATACCAGCAGAATCTGGTGCTTTTCCTTAAACGTTCAGGTGTGATTTCTTATGTTTCCACGTGTCGTCACGGCGCCTCCATCAGTCCTATTTCTGGAGTTCCCTCTCTGGGTTTTTTTTAAAAAACCAAGTCCATATTTGGTGAATGACGTAACGGGACACCCGGAGATCCCCTTTATAACCATACTGCACCATCCACGAGCTGTTTGCAAGAAATGAGAGGCGGGACAGACTACAGGGGTTAACAGGAGGGAGAAGCTTCATCATGTCAGAGACGCAGCCGCGCACAAAGCTGGAGGCTAATTAGTTTAAGGACTCGCAGACAGGATGAGCGCTAAAGTGGCGGAGGAAGTTTCCGTGTCTCTCAGCAGCATCGTGGACGGTCTTCATAAAGATGTGTTCGCAGCGGAGGGGGGGTTGTCCTCACAGATGGTCTTTAAAGAGGAGGCTGAGGAGCACGAAGGGAACCCCGAGGATGGGAGCGGTAAGAGGCTGTGTTTGGGTCATGGAGGTTCTGGGTGAAAGTGCAGAATTATGACTTTAAGTGCGCAAAAATGTTCAAATGTAAACAGGTTAATGATCGTGACGAGCTGCGCGTCACAGAGCAGAAGACACACATGTTAAAATGATGCTTTATTTTCCTTCTAACCGAGTGAACTTCTCCACATGTTCTCCAGGTGACCTTCTGTCTGCGGAGAAGAGCGCACCTGAGCTGCTCCTGCAGGGCGACTTGGCGCAGTACGTGGCCTCTTTACGCACGCACCCTGTGGCGTTCACGGGCAAGTTCTCGGTGGAGTCCAGAGGCGCAGGAGGACCTTGGACACCGGGGGACGTGATCAACGTGGTCAGCGCTGACATCGCCACCCCGGGCCCGCTCACGGTGTCTGAATCACCCGCTACATCCCCCGGTATTTACGCAGGAGGAGGAGGAGGAGACGCAGGGGACGGCACCATGGCGCACGGCCACCCGGACATCAGCCACATGTACGCGCCCCCTCACCCTCACCCACACCCGGCCCCTTCCTACTCCTGCAGCGGGGACATGTACCAAGACCAGTCGGCAGGGGGATACCTGGCGACGTCCTCCTGCGCCGTGTCCTACCACCCGCCCCCGTCCTACAGCTCGGTGCCCAAACCGACTGTCGACGGCGCCGCGCTGCTCTCCATCATGCCTGACTACGGGGGCTTCTACCAGCAGAGCTGCCAGAGGGATATCCAGACGGGGTTCCCGGAGAGGAAATCCCTCCCGTACCCGCTGGACTCCCTCAGGGTGCCTCCGCCTCTCACTCCTCTCAACACCATCAGGAACTTTACGCTCGGCGCGCCCTCACCGGCCGCCGACGGTCCGATGGCTGCCGCTTTCCCCAGCCACCAGAACCTCCCTCTCAGACCGATCTTAAGACCCAGGAAGTACCCGAACCGACCGAGCAAGACCCCCGTCCACCAGAGGCCGTACCCGTGCCCGGCGGAGAGCTGCGACCGCAGGTTCTCCCGCTCGGACGAGCTGAGCCGACACCTGCGCATCCACACCGGCCACAAACCCTTCCAGTGCCGCATCTGCATGAGGAACTTCAGCCGCAGCGACCACCTCACCACCCACATCCGCACGCACACCGGCGAGAAACCGTTCTCCTGCGACCAGTGCGGGAGGAAGTTCGCCCGCAGCGACGAGAGACGGAGGCACATGAAGATCCACCTCCGGCAGAGGGAGAAAAAGTCCTCTGCGTCCTAATCCGCTCCGCGCACGGCCCGAAGCTGCTGAATGTAAACTTTATGAACCTGAACATGAACTCCTGCCGCCACCAGAGACACAGCTTCATCCTGCAGTTCAGACTGTCCTCAGAGACAGAAGGCAGTCTTCATTATTTATCAGTCTCTTCACACTGAAACATCTCCACTCATCAGCAAACGCTCCACAACATGTTAAATTATAAGAAATGTGAAGGGGGTTTGGTGCATGCTCTTTAAAACAATCAGTGTCAGAACCGCTACAGCTCGCTGTAGTGCTCTGTGGCAAGGCATCATGTCGACAGTCTGTGCTTCATATTCTCAGGGATTCAGTCACAATTCAGGCTGCGAAAGATGAGACCAAAATTGTGCAGGAGGGTTCAACGCTGCTGCTGCTGCACCTCCTCCAGCTGTTCATCTCAGATTTGATAGAAGAAGTCTCAGTGGAGGCGACTTTTGGACCCTCAGCTGAGCTCACATCACTAAAACAACCTGTTCACAAAATCATAATCAGACCAGTTTCACTTTAAAACTACAGTAATGACACAAGAAGTTTTGGCTTCATCCTCTCCTCCTCCGTCTGCGTTCAACACCACAGCTGAGAAGATGAACTCGTATCAGACCCTCCAGGAGTTCACAGGCTTCTTTTGCGACCCAACATGTCCGATTTCACAGCAGCTTTTTCGAAGAAAATCTTGATGCATGCTGCAAAGTTTTTTAAGCGTTTTCGCGCAATGAAATCACAAAAATAATTGCGGTTTATTTTAATGTCTAATCACCTAAAACATGCTCAGATCTCAGATCTCATCTCGATATGTTGAATAAAACTTTCACACCGTTTCTGATGATTTTATTTGGGTTTTTATCCCGAAAACTTAAAGCTACTACAAGGAACAAACAAACGTGGTCGTGTTTCCATCGTCAGAACCACAAAATACAACGTCAGGAACAAAATGATCCTCCGGCTTCTTTGTAACCGGCTGCTGACGTCCCGCTGACTGTAACTTGGTCTGGGAAACTGTAAACACAGGCTCGTCCAGTCCGTCCAAACTAAATATGAAACAGTCTCTGATGGTCTCGTGTGCTCACAAAGGTCAGATCCAGGCTGCAGTATTCAATTGAGACTGTTTCATGACCAGTTCAAAGGTCGTTGTGTTGGCTTTAGATGGATGCATCAGCCTCCCGGGTGATTTGATCTGTGGGTGTTTTTACGTGGAAACATTTGACTGTTTTCCACCACATTGTTTCACACGCTGTCGAGACGGACGTCAGGAAATTGCGCTGCACGGTTTATAGCTGAATATTTATTGGTCAACGTGAGACGCTCGTGTCATTTCTGCATCTGCTGTCGGTAAAACTCGTGAGGAACTGCGATAACTGGTCAAAAATGTGAAAAATGTTGTTGTGAATACACAGAATTGCAAGTTTGTGCAGAATTCACAGGGACTGTTTGAATTTTGTGCTAATTTTTGCGACCCGACACCAGAATAAATGTTGGCTAAGCTAAGCACGTTTTCTGCAAAACCACAGGTGAACATTTGTTTGTGTCGCAACTTTACGTTTGTTTAGGTTGAATTTTCTATTTCTCTCTCGTCTGAACAGTGTGCTGATGCTCCGGTTAGGTTTAGGCACGAAAAACACTCGGTTAGTGTTAAAAAACATCACAGCTCGGATTGAAATACCTGTTTGAGTCGTCACGATCGCGGCTGGAAATGTCCGCAGGTGTCTTTAAAAACACCCGGTGGTCTGACACGAACTGTGGCCGGCCTTTACGTCTCCACCTAGATGTGAACGTGATGCGACACGTTGGATACAGACGTCAGGACGTGTCTGTGGTTTGTAGAAACATTAACTAGCTAACATTAAGTCCTGGAGACGGGGCTGGACGGTCTTCATCTGTGATGTTTGCTGGTAAACGTGAGACGCTCGTGTCGTTTCTGCGTCTTCACCAGCTGCTGCAGGTGAAACTGGAGGGAAACTGCACTGAGTCGTCAAACGTGATGCAAAGTTTCAGTGACTGGACAGAAATCGCGCGGCGACGCAGAACTGTGTTAACAACTCGCAACTTCCTGGAGGGACCGCCACATTAAAGTTACAAAATGTTTTACATGAGACAAAAACAGACAACACAAACTAAACCCCACTAATGATGTTTCTCCATTTAAAGGTGCAACACGTACGATTTTTTGTTATTTTTGCTAAAATATTCAAAAACTACAATTCGTAAGAAGAAAGTGAAGAAATAACAGTTTGGACGTCACGTTAGAAGTTTGTGAGGACGTTAGCATGCTAACCAGCTAGCCTTGGGTGGGCCTGAAATCCTCTTTCTCTCCCTGAGCTAGCTGCACGGCTAACTGAGCTAACAGTAGCTACAGCCGCTGCTGATGTGCTGCCCCCTGTGTGTTTGGAGGATGAACTCAAGTCGACCGATTCTTACGTATTGCACCTTTAAAATCTCTTTCTTTACACTAAAATACATCAGTAACTGTTTGAATGCGTGTCGGAGGCGATGTGTGATGTCAGCATGCACCCAAGAGATGTTGTGATGTCATAAAACAGGGCGGGGCTAAGGTGGGAAGCTTTTTTTAAAACCAGGTTTTGTATCATATTAGAAAATGTTGGATGATGATATATATTAATATGTTTCACCTGAAGAAGACGACTTTGGTTTATACGTGATGACGAACAGCTCGTGTAACTTTATGAGATCGTAGCTGGTAATCTATTACTTGTAATCTGTTACTTTCTGCGTGCAGGTCGTTGATATTTGTATAATTCTACCTGATGAATGTGAGAGAAAGAAACGAGTCACTGGACAAAATTCAGTTTTTTGTGTTTTATAATTTTTATGCAAACGAGTCCAGCACTAAAGCTTTTATTCTGCCGGACCGATGACGCTTCCTGTCGATGCAAATAAATGTTGACTTGTCGAGTTC
Organism: Pagrus pagrus; assembly: GCF_965226575.1. Lineage (NCBI taxonomy): Eukaryota > Metazoa > Chordata > Actinopteri > Spariformes > Sparidae > Pagrus > Pagrus pagrus. The sequence continues at coordinate 1,531,939 of NC_140199.1, read as the reverse complement.
CTGCTGTTTGTTCATTTGTTGTTGTTTAGTGTTTTTAGAAAAATGTTTGATTCTCTATCTGCTGGTAAAGTTCTGCTCAGTTGGACTTTAAGGTCGAGATGTTTATTGTGAACACATGAGCCGCTGACCAGCCGACACTGACACCGCAGCACTTCACTGAACTCGGGGCCGATGACTCGTCCAGTCTGGTTCCTTTCAATCGGACCTGGGCCCACACACAGTGATGATAACCATGAGTTTCTTGGTGACATTTCAGGGGGAAGAAGATAAAAAATGTAAATAAACGTCACCCATGAAACTTCCCCAGTTGATTTCTCACATTAAGATAAATATTTTAAGTTTTCTGAAATGAGGCATCATCTTATAAAATATGCGTTAATTTGTCCGGACCAGAACAGAAACCTTTCATTTTAAAGCTGCTCGATCCGTCGGTTCAGCACCGACACCGCAGGAAGTGTGAGATCAAGTGAGGCAGTCGCTACTTTAAAATCCATGCAGCGACACGTTAAAGGCACTTTGGGCTAAAAACAAACCTTACACTGGATGTGTCGTGAAAGAGGCACATTTTAAGTCATATATGAAACTATATATAGCAAACTGTTTAACCCTCTGACATCATCTGTGTGCGACGTGAAACCAGTCGGCTACGTTAGCAGATGAAGGAACAGATCAATCAAACATAAAGTTACTGAATTTTAAAAGAAATGACACAAAATAATGACTTCATGTTAATCACAGCTCTCTTCTGTCACTGTTCAACAACCGTCAGATCATCAGTTTGTGTCAAACGTCTTTTTGTCTCTTAATTAAACACATTTTCTCACACCAGCATTTTTCTGTTGACATTTTAAAAGTCGGTTAAATTCTTAACGGCGATTATGATTAATGATTGATGATTAATGATTGATGATTAATGATTGATGATTGATGATTACCAGCTGTAGTCGGGACTTTTTCCAGCTGTATTTTAAGTCACTCCACGTCGTCCGAACACTCACCAGGTGGTTCTGTGCCTGAACCAAACCGGAGCAGAAGCAAAGCGCTGTCACATCAAACTGAACATTTAACCAGAAGAATTCTTTCAAAAGTTGCAGAACATTCTTGGTTCGGTCCGACGTTCTGTCTCCCAACATCTGCATCTCTCTGCAGAGTCGTTTGCACGGATCTTTACGCTTCCTGCATCATAACTTTTACTCTCACAGCGTCAAAACAATCAAACAGCTGCTGCGTGAAGACGTTTTTCCATTTTTAAGTCTCCAAACTAAAAGACACAGATGGAGACGGAGACACTTCAGCGACAGCTTTCCTCCATCGACCCGATGAAGACGCCCTCAAGTACCACAGAGTTTAGATCAGCGAGAGAGAAACAAAAGGAAACGTGTGTAAGCAAAATAAAACAGCACGTTTTATATGAAACCTTCATTACAGGCAGAACACATGGAGACACACACACACACACACCTGATCCACAAACGTTTCACATTTCAGTTTCCTCCAAAACGTCTATAAAGCTCTTTACTGTCAGAATAATCAGAATAAGCATCATTTTCCAGCAGTGCAGACATGAAACAGGAGCTAAACATTATTTTACTGCAGAAACTTCATCCAGCTTCACTTTCGCTTTATAAAACTCAAAAAACTCTCTATGATCCACATTTTGTAACGGTGCCGACGTGTTTTGAAACCTCTCCTTCCTCGTGTGGTGAAAACTTAGTGCACATGTTTCAGTATCACAAACAGCCCTGAGGTTCAAACTTCTCTGACAACAAGTCCACGGTCCTGAACACACCGCGAGAGAAACAAAGCTGCAGTTTAGTTTTTTAATCCGACTGGGACAAACGTCACGAAGGCTGAAGCAGGAAGACGACGAGGACACGTGGACGCGGTCGCTCTGTGGGCTCAGGTAGACTATTTACATTTTTAATGCTGCGCTCGAGGTGCAGAGCAAGTCTGGGATTCACAACTAGCAGATTATAAAGTGAGATATTATGTTTGCAGGAGACGAGTTAAATATGCATTAAACCTTTTGTTACCAGCAGAGAGGAGTTTATATTGTAGATTGAAGGTCATGCAACAGTGAGAGATAAACTTTAGTGTATTTAACGATCTGCAGCGACTTCGACGAGGATGCGAGCAGCAACAACCCCAGACTTCCCCGACGCTTCTTGAACGCAGCATTAGCACCCTGCACATCATCAATTTGTCATTTCCTGGCAGCTCCAGTCCAAAATACCTTACAGGGTCTTATTTTAGCCGCTGACGTCACGTGAGACTCCACATTTTGGTTTCCTTTTTAAGTTTTTTAGTTTTCTTTAACTCTTTCAGCTGGTTTACAAAACTACTCCACCTTTAAAGAGACTAAATCCAGATGTGCATGTTGTGGTGGTGATGTTCAGATCTTTCTCCTCTGAATATCCTGAGATTTAGTTCACCTGGTTGAAGGTTACAGATCACCGCCCTCAGCAGAAACACTACAAACAGTGAAACTACTCAGATATCAGCTGTGACCTCCTTCACACAGGAGCTCTGAGGACCACAGTGTCTCCAATTGTCAGGGAGTGAAATGGAAACCTGCAGCTGCTCCTCACCTGCTGCACAGCTGACTCATGTACCTACAGGGCCGCAGCTGGACCCTTCACGTCCTGCAGACACATTATTACTATTATTCATGATTAAAGTGACCCCTCAGTTCAGTTTGTCCACAGGCCCTGAGCCCCAGCAGGGTGCACGAACCGGCCCAAAGCCCGAGAAAGAGAAGACATGTGGCGGCTGCAGGTCAGTCCAGTCAGAGGCACACCTCCGGGCCCGGGTACGGTTCCCCTCCGCACCAGAATTCCGGAGGCTGCGAGATCTCCATGAGCCAGACCTCCTTCTGCCCCGTGTCTTCACCCTCCGCCTCGGTCAGGACCTTGTAGTAGTGACAGTCCCGGCCGTCGTCCGGGTCGTACGGCGGGGCCAGGATGTCCATGAACGCCGTCGGCCCGTCCACAGCGTCGATCTGGTGGAGGTTGTCCCGGTCCGGGGAGAGGACGCACGGGCCGCTCTCCTCCGTGTACTCCGCGGTGGAGCGCAGCACGGAGCACCGCACGGCGTCCGTCTGGCCCGGGGGCACCGCGGGAGACGGCTGCGGGCTGCCGGCCGGCCGCTCCAGCCGGTCGAAGCAGCTGATCCTGACCTTGCCGTACATGACTTTGAGAATGCCGTGCATCCCCGGGTGGTCGTGCAGCGGGATGGAGGCGCCGCTCTTCAGCAGGAACACCCCCATGCTGAAGTGGTCCGTCTCGCAGATGTGCATGTAGGTGACCGGCGGAGCGCCGTGGTGGAGCGGCAGCGGAGCGGCCGCGCTGCCGTCGGCTCTCCGCGGGGCGAGCTTCAGGTCCGCCGCCCGCACTTCCGTCATCAGGCTCTTCAGCTTGCTGTGGTTCTCCAGGAAAGATTTGGCGGCCTCGTCGCCGAGCCGAGCCGGGCTCCGGTAGGTGAGGAGAGCCTGTCGGGCGATTCTCTGGACGATGGAGGCCATGTCGCTGTCACCTGGCATCATACCGGGGCGAGGAGCGGCTGACGGGTCCGGTCTCCGCTGGAGCCTCGCTAGCTAGCGCTTTAGCTAGCACCCGAAGATCGTCTGTTGGCAAGATGACTCACTCTGCAGACAGTTTCCGGACTTTAGGCTCAGGAATTGTACGGACATGAATAAAAATCAGTCAGGTGGTTTTTTCACATCGTCAAAAAAAACTGACAGAAGTACAAAATAACAAAAATAAAATAACTTAGACTCAAACTTAGAAAATATTTGTCAATTTTCATTTGAATTTATTTGTTAAGTTAATTCAAATCTCAAGTTAAAAAAACTTTCATATTTCCCAAATCTGTATGTAATGGAGTGCCATTATAGTCAGTATTATTATTATATATATGTATATTATTGTGATTATATAGATAAATACAGATGCACGTGAAATAGCCGAAATAAATAAACACGTGCAAAATAAATAAATAAATGGGGCAATAAATATATACATAAATGTACACATATAAATGAGTCAATGAAGTTCACTAAATGAGAATACTTATTTATTGAATATTCACGAAAATGGCATCCCATAAATATGAGCCCAAGTGTAAACAGATGTTGTGTGTGCTGTGTGTTTACGATTAAATCCTGTGCAGATCTTGAGCAATTTTTATTTATTAATTGATCTATTTGTTTATCCAAGACCCTGGCTCATAATTCGAGACATCGCCTTTTATTGTCAAATAAACTAAATATAACCGAGCAACACTGTGATATGTTAACGTAAACTTCCAGTCGTCTAGTGTTAGTTTCTGCACTTGGTCAAAATAAACCAAACAAATAAAATTAATGTAATTGTCTCTATAGACATTTAATGATAATAGAGTAAATTCCTCAAATAATTAAACACTTATTATTTTTGCTTTTGTTTGTTTGTTTGTTTGTTTTATCTCCAGAAATCGCCAGTCAGGCGTCGCGCTTATTGATGACGTCGTGGTAGCCCGAAATGACAGCAGAGTGAGCCCTCACTCCTTTTCCCCTGTCTTTGGTCGGCAGGACACCACGCTCGTGCTCTCCTCTCGCTGCCGTCTTTCTGCCGCCTCACGTGCTCACTTCTTCTGTTTGCGCGTGAATATTTGTACATATTAAAAAAATAACATTAAAATGAGTGACGTCATGAGCGTGTCGCAGGTGGTTTGCGGTCAGGTGAGGTCACTGACAGACTTCGGTGCCCCATTTTTGAATAACTGTCACACACGTCCGCACCAGACAGCTCCTTACGGTTAACACCTGGTGCATTGTGGGACATGTAGTCAATCCACCGACAGTACTGAGCTCACTGACACAAAATAAAAGTTTAATTCAGATACTGAACAATCAGAGATGTTACTGTTGTTTTATTCCTACATTCACCCACACACAGTCTCCCTGTGAGGCAATGGATTACTTTTAAATCCATCTAACTGCCAGGACAAGGCACTACAATACCCAGCATGCAATAGAATATTTAACTTTAATGATCTTTGCCCCCAGTCATTACTCAAATATAATCAACTGTACTGACAGTGTGGAAAAAGGGAACACGCAGCAGAGATTAAACCTGTTGGAGCTGGACAGGAACATTCAGGCTCTGCTGCACGTTTCACTGTTTCATCTGAAGTTCATCCGTCAACATATGAAACACACACAAAGTTAAAGAAAGTCTTTAAAACAAGATCACTGAACCTCACAGTGCTGGATTTAAATAAAAGCTACACACAAAACACTGGAGGGCTCATTGACTGAAACAGAACCGATAAACATAAAATAAAACCTTATATTAGATTCATATATGTCCACATATTAACCCACCTCTGTCATCATGTGTTTAAAACAAAGTGTGATTGGCTTGCGTCTGTCATTATTGTATGACGAAAGCCTGGGCAGCTTTATGGTCCTGGTACTCTGTGCTAAATCCATCCATCATGTTTATCAAGGTCGACAGGCGCGTAGTTTCTGTTGAAGAAACAAAAAAATGGTACGACAGAACCTGTGGGGGGGAGGTCAGTGGGCCACGATTTATTTACCGTTTAATCACACCACAAATGAGACAAAAATGAGCTCACTAGCATGCTATTTCATAACTATATGTTCAGTGGCTGTGTCGGATTGGGAGTTGTAGTTTCCCCTGTAAACACACCACCCTCTTCCCCAAGAGGAGCAGCAGCAGAGGCCAGAGAGGTTGTTGTGTTTACTGGGGAAACTAGCCCACAGCTCATAAACTGCCCGATCAGAACAGCAAGAAAAAGAAACAACCAGAGCTCAAGTGTAGAGAAACCAACCAACGAAGGCATCCAATCAGAGGCAGAGTAGGGCGGATCTTGCAAAAAAACTAGTGGGGTCCATTTTAATGCAAAAGTCACGAATAAACAGTTAATATAGTGCTCTAAGTGTTGGATAAACAGTTAGAATATTGTGTTAACCAGATTAAAATCAGTTGAAATGAACAGTTTGGACTGTAACATTAGCTGAAGGACACTGACGGACTGGATGTTTATTACACTGATGCAACATAATTAATCAGAAGACTTTTATGTCCATCCAAGGACTGAAATCATCCAATAAACAGTCACCTACAGTAACCCCCACCCAGAAGGAGATGTCATCTTCATCCATAACATTTGTCGTGAAACGCTTCGGCTGTTTGGGGTAAAAAGGTCGAGTGGCTGCTGATCCAGCTGGAGGTCAGTAAAACGAAGCAGTAATGAAACACAACAGTCAGATTTCTGTGTTCTCGTGGGTAAGAAACACACTTCAGTCCCCACAAGATCAACAGTGACTCATGTATGTGAGCGTGACTCACTCGTTGTGGCATCCGTGTTTGGCATTTTCTCTCAGAAGATGTAGGCAGTTCATTTGGACGTCTTTCTACTGGGAAACACCCACCCACTCACGCTCATAAAGAGAGCTGACAGCCGAAATTCAACCTGATAAAAGAGATTTGTTTGGGGGAACTGTCGGCCTATTAAAAGATTTATTTGTGTTTATTACTGCGATCAAAGCAGAGAGAAACAGGAAGCAGTGGGAGGGAGAGGACTGATGTGACCCCGGTCAGACCTGGATCACAGAGATCAGATTTTGGGATTTTGACTCTGGATTGATTTTATCTGAGAGGGAAAGAAAACACCTCCGCTGGGTGTCAGACATGACTGCAGGAGCTATTCTGTTCCTCAGCTCACGATGTCAAAACCAAAGTGATGTCAAAACCAAGTGGACAAATATTTCATCCATTTTAGACGGTGACAGACTGTCGCTACATCTACAGCTACAGCTACAACTACAACTACAACTACAACTACAGCTACAGCTACAACTACAGCTACAGCTACAGCTACAACTACAGCTACAGCTACAACTACAACTACAGCTACAGCTACAACTACAACTACAGCTACAGCTACAGCTACTGCTACAGCTACAGCTACAACTACAACTACAGCTACAGCTACAGCTACAGTTACAACTACAGCTACAACTACAACTACAGCTACAGCTACAACTACAACTACAACTACAGCTACAGCTACAACTACAGCTACAGCTACAGCTACAACTACAACTACAGCTACAGCTACAGCTACAGTTACAACTACAGCTACAACTACAACTACAGCTACAGCTACAGTTACAACTACAGCTACAGCTACAACTACAACTACAGCTACAACTACAACTACAACTACAACTACAACTTCAACTACAGCTACAACTACAGCTACAACTACAACTTCAACTACAGCTACAGCTACAGCTACAACTACAGCTACAACTACAGCTACAACTTCAACTACAGCTACAACTACAGCTACAGCTACAACTACAGCTACATCTACAGTTACAGCTACAGCTACAACTACTGCTACAGCTACAACTACAACTACAACTACAGCTACAGCTACTGCTACAGCTACAACTACAGCTACAGCTACAGTTACAGCTACAGCAACTACAGCTACAGCTACAGCTACAACTACAACTACAACTACAGCTACAACTACAACTTCAACTACAGCTACAACTACAGCTACAACTACAACTACAACTTCAACTACAGCTACAGCTACAGCTACAGTTACAACTACAGCTACAACTACAACTACAGCTACAGCAACTACAACTACAGCTACAACTACAGTTACAGCTACAGCTACAACTACAACTACAGCTACAACTACAGCTACAGTTACAGCTACAGCTACAACTACTGCTACAGCTACAGCTACAGCTACAACTACAACTACAACTACAGTTACAGCTACAGCTACAGCTACAACTACAACTACAGCTACAGTTACAGCTACAGCTACAGCTACAACTACTGCTACAGCTACAACTACAGTTACAGCTACAGCTACAGCTACAGCTACAACTACAGCTACAGTTACAGCTACAGCTACAGCAACTACAACTACAGCTACAGTTACAGCTACAGCTACAACTACAGTTACAGCTAAAGCTACAGTTACAGCTACAGCTACAACTACAACTACAGCTACAGTTACAGCTACAGCTACAACTACTGCTACAGCTACAACTACAGCTACAACTACAGCTACAGCTACAACTACAGTTACAGCTAAAGCTACAGTTACAGCTACAGCTACAGCTACAACTACTGCTACAGCAAACAGCTACAACTACAGCTACAACTACAACTACAGCTACAACTACAGCTACAACTACAACTACAACTACAGCTACAACTACAGCTACAACTACAACTACAACTACAGCTACAACTACAGCTACAGTTACAGCTACAGCTACAGCTACAACTACAGTTACAGCTACAACTACAACTACAGCTACAACTACAGCTACAGTTACAGCTACAACTACAGTTACAGCTACAACTACAACTACAGCTACAACTACAACTACAGCTACAGTTACAGCTACAACTACAGCTACAACTACAACTACAGTTACAGCTACAGTTACAGCTACAACTACAGTTACAGCTACAACTACAGCTACAGCTACAACTACAGCTACAACTACAGCTACAGTTACAGCTACAACTACAACTACAGTTACAGCTACAGCTACAGTTACAGCTACAACTACAGTTACAGCTACAACTACAGCTACAGCTACAACTACAACTACAGTTACAGCTAAAGCTACAGTTACAGCTACAGCTACAGCTACAACTACTGCTACAGCAAACAGCTACAACTACAGCTACAACTACAGCTACAACTACAGCTACAACTACAGCTACAGCTACAACTACAACTACAGCTACAACTACAGCTACAGTTACAGCTACAGCTACAACTACAGTTACAGCTACAACTACAACTACAGCTACAACTACAGCTACAGTTACAGCTACAACTACAGTTACAGCTACAACTACAACTACAGCTACAGCTACAGCTACAACTACAGCTACAACTACAACTACAGTTACAGCTACAGCTACAGCTACAACTACAGTTACAGCTACAACTACAGCTACAACTACAGCTACAGTTACAGCTACAACTACAGTTACAGCTACAACTACAGCTACAGCTACAACTACAGCTACAGCTACAACTACAGCTACAACTACAGCTACAGCTACAGCTACAACTACAGCTACAACTACACCTACAGTTACAGCTACAACTACAACTACAACTACAGCTACAGCTACAGCTACAACTACAACTACAACTACAGTTACAACTACAGCTACAACTACAACTACAACTACAGCTACAGCACTGTGGTTCTTTTGTTAAACACAGATCAATGACCAATAAGCAGAATTGATGATGACACTGGTATCAATAAAATCGTATTGATGCCTGTCCCTACTTAGTCAACTAAAACTAAGTAGGGACGTGATGGTGATTAGTGATGGTGTATGTGGGGTACAAACCTGTTTAATTGCTGCCTTAATAAGTCAAAAACACAATGAATGAACGTTGGTGATTAACGAAGTCGAGAGCACAACTGATAAACTTGTCCTCCAGTGATTTCCTGAGACAGATCTTAAAAACAAAGGTCTAAATTGATGCAGCAGAGCTCAGATTTGTGGACTTTTAGCCCCTCGTATGAATCCAGCTCATAGATTTATGAGAAAAGCTTGATACCAGATGCAAAGACGGCGTCTACTCGATCCAATGAGAACTGTATAAACCATGCGTACACATGAAAAATGGAGTTATGCCACTTTCCACGCAGGTTTGCAAATACACAGAGGTGAGAATGCACCTGGGCCCGTTTTCATAAAGCTTCCCAGGACTAAGAGTCGCTCTACGTGATGAAACTCTAAGAAGATTTTTTCCTTGAAATTAAAGAAATTAAAGAAAACAGTTACTCAGGAAGCATCTCAGCCCTAAAGAGAGCTCTGAAGCTGTAAAATCTGTGAGCAGCAGGACTTTTAAGAGCCGTAAGAGTTTCTGAATCAGAGGAGGAAAACAACAAAGAGGAAGGAGAAATTTAGTGATTTAATGAACGGCTACAGTTTAGACTGAGCAGGGAGAACGTTTGTGGTCGATCTCAAGAGATAACGCTCTGACGCCAGACACTAAAGTGATCACAACCGTGAGATATTTAAGATCACAACATCGATACTCTCCATCAATAAAGCGATCACACAGACCATCACAAGTCTCCCTCTCGTTATATAAAACTCCTCACTGGTGAAGCTCTCTTTAAAATAGTTTTTACACTTGTGTTATTAAAGTTGGCCTCCTAAAATCACCTGCACGTTAGCAAACAACAATCAGCACGTCAACACAAGTCGCTCTGTGACTACAAACCTTTTCAAAATATCGATTTCACGCTCCATTCTCTGCCCATTATCACCAGAAATGCATCTTTATTTCTTTTAGAAGAAAGTGAGTTGCTCTGAAAAGTCTCTTAAATCACTCTCAAGTTTAGAGCTCTGTAGTCTGACAGACTGGAGTTATTGTGAACTCGTCCTTTGAATTAATAAAGTTGTGAATGTCGAGTAACATGACAAAACATCTGCGACACGACAGGAAAACCTCAAAAGTGTCACAACAACACACACACCTTCTGCTGTTTACTGTTGTGATCTAAATATACAAGGCTGTGTGTGTGTGTGTGTGTGTGTGTGTGTGTGTGTTGGCCCGGCAGCGACAGCCTGTTGCAACATAATAATTCATCCTGTTTATTTGATTTGGAGGACGACCTACGCAGGGCTTCCACAGTTTGGCTCCGCATCAGGACTAAAAGCGTCCGAGCTCTGAATCACGCCGGCTATTTTCAGCCCGCCTTCACTTCCTACTAATGAAAACACAACGCTGCTTCAGGAGAACTGCAACGTCACCAGCCCACCGCACACACACACACACACACACACACACACACACACACACACACACACTGCTAGCAGAGTGTCGTTGGTGTACTAATGAGGCCTCGGTGTCACTTTGTGAGGAGGTGGGTGGGTGTCAGTCTGATTTCATCTCCACAGACGGAGGATCACCGCAGCAGACTATCTTCATACTGTGGATGATGAAGAGTCAACGTGAGGACGTCCTCGTGGGTCAGTGGGCAGGAGGAAGTACCACATCCTGGATTCAAATCCGGCTTCACACAACAACATGTATCTGACGAGTGGACAGCTACAAATAAAGACGCTTTTTATCATCTAATCCCTAAAACTTGTGAAAAAATTGGGTGCAGATCCAGAATAATCACCCACACTCACATCAGATTCACTGACGGGAGGAGAGCTCAAAGATTACTTTGTAACTCGGTCATGACAATACAAAAATGTACGTTTGTTTTTTATGTTTTGTATATTTATGATTGAGATTTGTTACTGCAGCTGCAAATATTATGACAGACGTCAAATCCACCGAGTATGTTTTTGTTTTTTTGTCCAAAAACAACAAAACTGCCAAAACACACATCTTATTTTCATCTTAGTTTTAAGGGTTAAGCGTGCCGATGGTGTCGTCACTCCCCAAAATTCACTTAGAGGTCACTTTTGAGACAACAATCTGACTTTAAACACACAATATTTAATTTCTGCAGCAAAACAAAACAAAAGATGTCTGGAGCTCCAGACCTTCTGCAGGAATAAACGCCTGGAGTCTCATCAGATTCTGCTCTGACCGACGGGAGGAGAGCTCAGAGTAGTTTTTAACTTGTGGGATTAAAAAGTGGATTTATCTTCACTCCTGTTTATCAGCCTGACTGCAGCAGTGATCCGGAGGTGACCTCCATTGTCGGGTGTTTCTGTTCTGTGATGTTGACTGCTGACTGGAGCTGGAGGGGAAATACACTTTACTTCATTAACGTAACGTTACAGAGAGGAGACAGAGAACCAGAACCAGAACCAGAGTCTCTGCTGAGTGCTGACTTCAGTCTGAGGCGACCGGTGACCAGATGATTCACACCGTCACCTTCAGGAAATTCCTCCGGTTTGAAAATTGTTGAAAACATTCGGGACGATGTGAGAACACGACTCGACAACATGCAGAAATGTTAAATATTATATATTTAAATTATCATTTTTCATTGAGGCAGAAGGGGAAGATTTATTTTTGGTTTGACTCAGAAATGGATTGCTCTGGTCTGTTTTGTGGACTACAAAACTTCACCTGACTTTCCATCAGCGTGGGGGCGGGGAGACGATGACTGAATATCATTTTTGGGTGAATTTATCCTTTAAACTGATTTGTGATACATGATTTTGTACAAGGAAACATTCTCACAGCCTCCAGGTACAGAGGAAGGTTAGACCAAGTATTTAACATCTCGTTTGTTATGTAATCCAGATTTTTATGTACCAATAAAAACATTTTAGATCCCTGAGTGTCGCTTTATTTCTTGTTTTCGTTTATTTCCTCTGATTAAAGATGGCGCTGCGTCGACCATAATCTTTCCCTAAAACTGAATAAGGCCTGATCTGAGGTTTGCGTGCCATTGTCCCTGAGACACTTCAGCTTGAGTGGATCCAAATGTGTTTTCTGACAGAGGCTCGGGTCCACAGGGTATAGACAGGAAACTGGATCTGGAGGCCAAACGGTCCCACAGAGAACCTTCGCATGGAGCCGCTGACATCACACATAACCCTGCGTTTTACTGTGGAAGGACGATGAACTGGAGTTTATCCCAGAAAAGACTTTCACAATTGTTGGGCCATTAATAACACCAGCGTTGATGTCTTCACGGTTTGTTCTCGGGGTTGAAACTGCAACAAATATACACAAATTAGAAGTCAAAAAAAGCCTCTACAAAGAGCTTTTTGAGTGAAATCCTGCATCTCCTCATCTCTCTGTGCAACAGCTCAGGGTTTCATGTCGCCGTGCCGTCTCTCGTCTCTGCTTGTTGAAGTCTGTTATCTGCGGCCCACATGGCCTCAGATGGTCGTCGGCCTGCGGGGTGACGATCTGTAGATGCTCGCGCTGATACGGACGCGTGACAGTTTGAGAAAACATTCTTTGCTCCGACGTCAAAGCGATGATTTCACGGGCCGATCGTGTCGACTGAGAGCCTCCGCGGTGACGTCAAAGAGTCGCGTTATCGTGTTTACTCTCTCCATGAAAGATCAACACCAGCCTGCAGTATTTATTGACACGCCGTAATGCAGTTAGAAACCATAACATAACAAGTCATTTAACATTCTGCTCTGCCCTCCAGTTCATCTCCCAGCTATTTTCCCCCCCCGAAACACAGATGGTTTCCTCAGTGAGGGCAATAAGAAACAAGAACACATAAATAAAAACACACATGGAGCCGACACCTGGCCGCGTGATAAGCTCGTACAGAGCGGAGCTGTGGGTCTGAGACAAACACGACACTGGGAAAAGAAAACCAACTGTCGATCTGTGGAGAGACAGACGCTCGAAACAGAGAGGAAGAGAAAGAAAGAGTCGAATCAAAGCTGCCGGAGAGCGAAGTAAAAACTGAGGATGTCGAGTTTTATCACTTGAACATATTTGTGTCTCCCTCAGGCTTTGGACAGTCTGGACTCGAGAAACAGTCATCAGTGCCTGGGAGGGAAAGAAAAACTGTGTTGTCATGGTAATCACTTCCTTATGGTCTCACACAGCATCCACACACACACACACACGCACGCACACACACACACACACAGCAGCTTCATGATATTTTGCCGACAGCCCCACAAACTGATTCTAGTCTCATTAAACACACGTTTATCTGGTAACATGCACCAAACATAATAAACATAAACTTACATATTTATGTATCGGACGAGAAGATACTGCTGATCAGTTTCACTTTATTACATCTACCAAGGTGGTTATGTTTCACCTATATTTGTTGTTTGTTTGTTTGTTTGGTTGGTTGGTTGGTTGGTTGGTTGGTTTATTTGTTGGTTTGGTGGTCGGTTAGTTGTTTGGTTTGTTTATTGGTTTGTTGGTTGGTTTATTTGTTGGTTTATTGGTTGGTTGGTTGATTGTTTGGATGGTTGGCTGGTTTATTTGTTGGTTGGTTGGTTGGTTTATTTGTTGGTTGGTTGGTTGGTTTATTTGTTGGTTGGTTGGTTGGTTGATTGTTTGGATGGTCGGTTGGTTGGTTGGTTGGTTGGTTTATTTGTTGGATGGTTGGCTGGTTTATTTGTTGGATGGTTGGTTGATTGTTTGGATGGTTGGCTGGTTTTGTCAGCAGGATAACAAAAAAACAGCTGAACAGATCTTCACCAAACCTTGATGGAGGATGGATCTCCAGAATAGACCCCATTAGGTTTTGGTGCTGTCTGAATTAAGGGACGGTTCCAGGTTTTTTCTTCTTCTTACTTTCTTGGGAGATAAGGCGATTTTTGACATTTTCATTAATTTCTCAGGGATCTCGATGAAAAATATCAGGCGTGGCTAGTATCTATGAGTGAGTTCAAAAGAGGACTGTAAGGTATGCACTCTACTGAGCTCATTTTGCAACTCTAAAATGACTTCCTTGGTACATTTCTCTGTCAAAACTATCGAATAACTACAAATAGGAATCCTTATCAAAAAGGTTTGTTATGTGTTCATGTTAAATATCACAAACTTACAAATATCAATAAAAGTACTGGTCTTAAAAAATATATCATTTGTTGGAAGAGAAATAACATTTTGACACTCAGGGTCAGAAAGATCTTCTCAATGTTGTAATGATGCATGTTTCCAAATAAAGTTGACACAAAGTGTAATTTCACAGTCAGTTGCCTTCAGCACGAGAATGTTACCAATAATTTGTATTTTTAGAAAACGTGTGTGTGTGTGTGTTTGTGTGTGTGGGTGTGTTTCACTCTGCAGTCGTGTAAATTAGCTGATGGAAAATCTAGCCGATGTGGAAACACTGTCGTCGTCGTCATCATCATGTGGGTTCCCGTGTGTGTCTGCTGATAAATGCATCCTGTTTTCATCATCATCATCATCATCATCATCATCGTGACAGGTGAAATGTTGAGATGCCCTCACGCCCCGACACAACACATCTTTGACTCACAGAAACATTTTGTGTCTCTACAAAAGTTTCTGTGCATTTGCTAATGAAATACCACATTTCTGATTAGCCACAGATTTCTCTCCACTGTGATCGGAAATTAAATTGCTTGAGAAAAAGAATAAAAAGTCGAGTTATGATGTCGAGGCAAAGTGTTGAAAAGCCTGTGAGTCCTGATGAAACCCCTCAGTGGACAAGTCTCTGCTCTACTGTTGCAGGAGAGCGACACCAAGTGGTCACTTGTAGGTACTGCAGCAATGAAAACAGGTCTGAATTACAGGGGAGGTGAATGGGTAGATTACAATACATACAAATAACAAATTAAAGGTCCAATGTGTGAGAAAAGCTGATTTTTGAGTCTCATTCCCAACTTGTCAAATACTTTGGGGTTGTAGGACGGTCGGCCGACTGATCCCGGTGCGTCAGTATTTGATGAGTAGTATCAACTTTTCTTACAAACAGGACCTTTAAAGGTTCAACTGAACAAAAAGAAAAAGAAAAATACTCAGGTCACAAAAAAACTGAAAGTTTTTATTATTTTTTTATTAATGGCACTGCTTTTAAAATAATTAACATGTGTAATGTTTTTAGTTTCTCCAAACTCAACTGAAAAAATGACCTTGTTACCACCTTAAGAAGTCTCGACTCTCACTGGACGCTCCCCCTCTGCAGACAAATCCACAAACACGTGAATAAAAACAAAATACGGGTCATGATCTTGGCGTCATGTTTGTTCTTTAATCTTCGATGGTTTTTCACACAGACCGACAAGTTTCAACATAAAAAGATTTCCAGTTCTTCACAGTATTGCATTTTGCACAGTGTTATACAGACTACAGAGTTTTTCCAGTGAAGGCACAAAACTAGAGATTACTTCTGCAAACGAAATCCCTACAGACGAACGTGATGAACTGAAGGATATCAAAGTTGGCGCGGAAACAGATTTACACAACATAAAACTAACTTCATCTCTACCGACTCACGGCAAGAAGGGTAGTAGTGTCGTAATCAAACTAACATTACCTCCAGTTAGATTACCTGTTCGGTATGTTGTCACCCACTTCTCCAGCTGGTTTTCTCTCGAGCTCTTGCACATTTTCCCCAAAACGCTTCAAAACACAGAAGTCACTACATTTATTTTACAAACCTGTGCATGAACCCTGCTGATTGTCCAATAAACAACTCTCTTCATATGAAATCCAACAGCTCCAAGCTAAGTGCTCCGGGTTGGTTTAGTGCAACTTTCCTTCAAATACTGTACCATTAAAATAGACCTCGCTCTGCTACAAAAGTACACATAGTAGTACAAGATAACAGCATTTTATAAGTACTTTGCTTTTTTTTTTTGCTACATATGAAGCATGCTTTCACAGTAACACAATAGCTACATATGTAGTAGTAGTTGGGCCGTCTCATGCATCTTCCACCAGCTTCCAGTGACCAGAGGCACCCGACAGGAAGCAGCTCGATGGAGGAGACCTGAAGCACCACACACACACCTCACACACACCTCACACACACACACACACACTCCTCACACACACGCCTCACACACACACACACCACACACCTCACACACACACCTCACACACACACCCACTCCTCACACACACACCCCCCTCACACACACACTCCTCACACACACACCTCACACACACTCCTCACACACACCTCACACTCCTCACACACACCTCACACACACCTCACACACTCCTCACACACACACACTCCTCACACACTCCACACACCTCACACACTCCTCACATACACACACCACACACACACTCCTCACACACACACACTCCTCACACACTCCACACACACACTATATCACACACACACCTCACACACTCCTCACACACACACACTCCTCACACACTCCACACACCTCACACACTCCTCACATACACACACACCACACACACACTCCTCACACACACACACTCCTCACACACTCCACACACACACACTCCTCACACACACCTCACACACACTATATCACACACACACCTCACACACTCCTCACATACACACACACCACACACACACTCCTCACATACACACACTCCTCACACACTCCACACACACACACTCCTCACACACACCTCACACACACACCTCCACACACACACCTCCAGAGTTACGCTGCTGTTTACATAAAAACCCACTCTGATTTGTGATTTATCGTTGTCGTGATATGAGACGAGACGTGGACTCAGATTCTGGTGTGAGCAGCAGAAGTTGGACAGAAAATAGCTGAAAGTTTCCTGATAATGTCTCAGGGGAATGACCAGCTGTATATTAAGATAATTCTTAAATAATGTTGGGGTGATTTTCAATTAACTTTGAGGTAAATACTCTGATAATTTTGGGGTAATTTAAAAGAAATTTCAAAAACGTTCCTTGGTCATTACTGTGTACTGACCATGAAATGTTCAGACTACTCACATGTTTCACAATATTGATTTCTGGCTCTTTCAATCGCTCAATAATCAAAGAGAAACAGGGTTTTTACCCGACAGCAGCAGTAACACTCGGCTTTAAACTCACAACGTGCTGAAGGTCTCAGGAGTCTGATCGCACATCGCTCTGGATACTCAATTTATCTGGATCAGGTTCGTACGTGTTAACAGGCAGCCGACAGTTTTCCCGACTAAATTCACATTTGTTCGACTGCTGACAGATAATACAGAATATTTGGCTTTGAAATTGGCAACTTCCAATAAATTTGAAGCAAATCACAACTGACACAAACGCTGGTCAGGTCTTTGGAGAGGCTGCCTAAAAGCTTTATTTACAAAGACTTAATACTTTATGATATCACTGAGCCAATTAGAGCTTTGACTAACTATTTCATTAAAATCAAATAAGTTGAAACAACTGAAACATAAAGAAGAACCACCATGAAGTATGTTTAGGGTTTTGAAAACTGCACAAAAGTTTCTTCAGCTAGATAAATCCTGGAAGGCCTTGAATCTACATAACTTTGTGTTTGTGACCCAGATAAATGTTCTGCCAAGTTAAAGGACTGTAGGACTACTACTTCCACTTGACGACACATAATAGCTTTGTATACAAAATATCTATTAACACCGTCAACAAAACCTAAACCACCGACAGCAAAGATACATTTTACACCGAGTACTGTCTGTAACATTTACATTCTTATCATTGGATGAGTGCAAAAATGACGTGTAAACAGATCGTACAGGATGATGCTGCAGAGACAGGAATGATTCATTAAACAAGCCGTCATGAGCTGTTCAGTTTACTGCAAATGGACTGTATGCGTTCACGGCACTGTAAGTCACTTTGGATGAAAGCGCTGATACGACGTCATTCATTTTGTGATCGGAGAATCTCCACCCGTTTCTGTGTGAACGAGCGCCGGTTACAAGCCCGAAACCTCGAGGACGAAAAGTCTGGTCTTCTAACGCGGCAGCTCTTCAGTGTGAGCTATTACATTAACTCAAGAGTACATTCGTTATATGTGTGGTGTCCTCCAGACCCGGGACAAACTGTGCCTGCATGTACATGGCTCGTTTAGACCGGCGATGTAGTGGAGGGTAAAATATGCAGCTTCCCAAAGACTGGAAGGAGAAACTACCTTCCAAACTCTTACTCATTCGACTGTGGCCAAGATAGGGAACAAGCATACCTCCAAAAATGTTTGAAATGCTCCTTTAAAAAGGTGGCACATAAACAAAACAAACAGCAGGTGGTTCAACCTGCACTGCATCTCCGGTTTCATCCTGCTTTGGCAGCAGACTGGCGGCTGATTGGTTGCATGAGACCACGACCGCCAGAAGAAAAATGAAAATCACAATAAAGTATTTCCAAGTCAACGCATTTAACTTTTAATCTCTATGTACATTTACAGGACAGTCTGTGAGACGGTCTCAGTGCAGTCAACCTCAGAGCCATCAAGTACATGCAGAGTGCATCTGTCTCAGGTCTGGTGTCATCAAACGTCTGTCTGTGCTTCACAAACCAAAGCAGAGCTGTGAGGGCGACGCAACAACATCTCAATCACAAAATACGATCCTCTATAGATAAGATCATTAATCACCATTAGATATACAGCCAACAATCATGGCTACGTGTTTTAAACTGTTTCTGTTTCTTTCTATGCTAAAACACTGATGCTAAAGCTAAAAGACCCCAGGTAAAGAGTCATCCTCACCTGTTAAAGGTGTTATTTGGAGAATATGGCAAGAATTCAAAGGTAGCTCCAATAATACAGGGGCAGCTTATCACCATAGTAACTGAAAACAGCTGCTCTTTGCTAGATATCTTTTTGCTACAGTTAGCTTATTAGCTCATGCTTCAGTTAGCCGATGAGCAAGAGTTTAAAAGGTGTTTTTACGCTGAGTAAACGCGGTAATTAAGCTCGTCGTGGTGAATATTTTATTTATCACACTAAAATCTAAGAGAAGTTATGAAACGTAACAGACTATAGTTTAAGTCTCAGTATAATTATGAGATGGGAGGCTGGGGCTAGCTGGTTAGCATGCTAACTTCAGTAGACAATCGCTGCAACACAGAACAAAAATTCTGGCCAAATCTTACAAGATGCTCCTTTAAAGATCCGTGTAGAAAACATGGAAATAAAGAAACAGCATTGTTGGCTAACAATTGTTCTGATCTTCAAACTGTATGTCAGAGAAAAGGCTTTTCAGATGAGGATGAACCAGTTGGTTCAGATAACGAGCTTGGTTGGAGTTGCTGGAGTGAAAACTAAATCCAATAAAGATCAGGACAGAGCCGCTAACGTTAGCCTAAATAGCATAGAGGACCGGCTCTCACACAGTAGGTACTAAGCTAGCCAGACATGCTAACGTTTGCAGCCTATGTTTGAAAAGACTTCCCTGTGAACCGCTTCAACATGTGGAGACATTCAGAGCTCAGTCACGGTTACTAAACGACCCTCGACGAAGGGTTTCAGTGACGTTTGGCCTTTAAAGCACAGACAGAGACGAGATAACTGGACTGAAGGGGACTTTTTCGGAGGAACCGGGCCGAGATGTAAAGGTTCGACCCGAGGAGAGGACGTGTCATCAACATCACCGGTAAACTATTTATCATCGTTCCATCTGATTCAGGAAGACAACAACTTGTTTCCAACATCGGACCTCGACTGTAATTAAATCTGAACTCAGGAGATGAAATACAAAAGCACATTTTTACCTGAAGTTTCTCTAAAATACAGAAGAAGAGGATTCAGAACGGAAGTATCGCTAAAGACCGAGATGACCCATGATGCTGTGTTAGATATCATGAATTGTGCTGACGAATGAGAGTAAAGACGAGAAGCTGTTGTTCATTTATATGTTTGAATACTGAGGTTTTCCCACAGCCAGTGTAACACCTCATACTGGTCTATTTCAGTACAGTAATCTATGGAAAAGTACGAAATATGCAAGAAAACAGCGCTGGTTATAAAAAATGTGGTCATGCTGTAACATTGTTATTGCATTATGTTCATAAACCCTGTTAGACAGTGAACTTCACAGTTAATAGTTACTGTGCCATGTTTTCTGTAATCTGAAGGTAATGGAAAAGTTACTTTTGTATTTATTGTTTTGTATTTGCCAGTTTGTTCAGTCTTGTTTATACTTTATGTGACTTATCTGCTATTTTCTGTGTTTGTCTTCCTTCGATTTATAAAAATAATTGAGTAAAAATTGCGAAGGAAGTGTCGTTCAGGAGGAGCACACGTACTCAATCATGCTACAGACATTTGATGAGATATTTGTACAACTATTTTACATAATAAATGCATAAAGTAAATGTTTTGTCGAGGAAAAAAAAACCTCCTTTAAATTAAAATGATATTTTTTCCCAATTAAGTTTCTAAGTTGCTCCAGTTGTGAACAGAAAGTCACCTGCATGTTGTTTCAATTTGCAGAAGCTCATAACTTTTCCTCGCCAAAATAAGATTTTATAAACGACTACTTGATTTCCTCTTTCTGCCAAAATCATAATCTAATGAGAAATTTCAAAAATGTCGCCATTACCCAGAGGTCACCGCCGTCCAGAGGTGGGTAGTGTGGCCAAACACTGTACTCAGGTAGTGTCGTGAAGGAAACGGAAACGGAAAAACGGAAACGTAAAAGTCAATAACTAAGTTGCTTAAGTAGTCAGTACCTTAAGATATAAAACACATGATCCCTCAGGTAAAGAAGTGAACATACACCTGTATTAAACAATGATGAAAGGACAAGTTCACTGATGTTGTCAGCCTGCTGCACTGTGGGTCATTAACTCGTCTGTAAATATTAGCAGTTAACGATATTTTCAAGCCGTCCTCCTGCTGAAGCGTCGGTCGTTGTTCTGCTTTAAACGGGAGGCTGAGGCTGAGAGATCGAGCAGACCTCCTGCCTCTCAGAGAAATGTGCATGAATACATAAAATAATAATGAAAGTAGCGCGATGAACGTACCACAAAGTAAAAGTAGTGATTTTTAATAAAGTCTCGTCTCTACCCACCTCTGCTGCCGTCCTGTCAGATTAAGGATTTTAGTCAGAACCACGTCGGCTCTCCTCTCGCTGAATGAGAGTCCAGACTTCATCACTGTTTTTACTGATAAATGGACCTCGGCGTGAAGATAAACGGCTCGATGTGAACGTGACCTCGCAGTACTTTTCCATAGGTTAACACACTGGAATACAGTTGAATAAAGTTTGACCCGCTGACACCCCCTCTCCCCCGGTGTTTTCTTTTACAGTTCTAGGCCTCGTACCCGGCAGACCGGCGCCGCTGGTGGTTCCAGATGTCGTCTCTGTGTTCGGGTCGGCAGAACAGCCTGGACGACTGGGCCAGACGCTCCCGGTGCTCCCGCTCCCGGTCTCGCTCCCCGGCCGCTTTGGAGAACAGAGGACGTCCGCTGAACTGGGAGGAGGAGTGGGTTCTGCTGTCGTGAAGTCCAGACGAGGAGAGCTGACCTCCTGCTGACCTGGAAATGGAAGAGGACAGTTTATACACGAGAGCTTCAAGTCAGGGTCCTGTTTGGACTTTTACTGTTCGTTAAACGCACAACATCCCAAATATTAACTTGTGGGATTAAAAAGTGGATTTATCTTCACTCCTGTTTATCAACCCGACTGCAGCAGTGATCCGTGGAGGTGTTTATCCGCTGGTACTGAGGATCCATCCAATAGCAGTGCATTAAAAATAAAATTGAAATCTGACTGATGCGTGTACTCGCCGATACCAGTTCCAGCAATTTACACAAGATCGGAGGCACTTCTGGTTCTGGTATCGGTCTCGGAACAACCCTAAAAAAATCCAAATGAAAGCGCTGAACTGCAGTAAAGGAAGACAAGGTCCAGCTGTCCACAGACAGGTAATCTCACTCCAGTGACTGAGTGGAAGGACAAAGTGTCTCACGTCTGATGATGAATTAAACATGAAGACAACACAGACTCCTCATGAATGATGGAGCAGCTGCTGTGTGACCTTCTGGACCAGCAGCAGAGCAGCAGCAGCTCACCTGCTGAGCAACAACCAGCCTTTTATCAGCTGAGCGGACGCTAACGTGACCTCTGACTCTTTCTTCTGTCAAAGGTCAGAGCTGTCGAGAAGTGAGAAGAGTCCGACGTTTCTTCAGTTATTCAGACTTTACATTAAGGGCTGAAGAGGAGGAACTCACCTGCTTTTAGTGATTCTGTGAGGTCCATTATCAGTGGGCTGCTGGTGCTGATAAGGGCACAGACAAAGGTCAAAGGTCAGGTGTTATTTTCACGACAGCACTCAACAACCATGGGACAAAACAGATAAATAAACTTACAATTAATTCAGTGGTTACTTGAGAAACAATACTCAGAGAGTAGCCTTTACTTCACAAAGTAATCAGTAACTATTGCTTCCACATAAATGTAGTGGAGTAAAAGGTTCAGTATTTCTGTGAAGGAACATGGAGACAGTTCTTCAAAATTGTACTTTAAGGGACAATTTGTAAGATAAAACAAACACAAACAGGTTACACCTTTAATTTTAGTACTTGAGTAAAGTACTTAGTTACTTTAGGGACTCTGTGTGTGTGTGTGTTGTTGTACCTTGTAGTGGTTGCACTGTTGCGGGCTGCCGTTGACCTGGTAATACTCCACCAGTCTCTCGGCCAGAGCGATGCGTCTCAGCAGATTCTCGATGAAGTGCTGGATTCGAACTTTACCGCACGTCTCCTGTCGAGCCGCCGCCTCCAGAAACTTCTGGATGGTGATCACCTCCCTGGAAAACAAAGATCATATATCTAAGTACCGAACTTTTACCTAAAGATCGTAAATAAAGAACTTAGATCCCCTTTAAGGTCTTCAGAAGCTCAAATCATTCAAACCTGCTGCCTGGTTACCTCTCTCGTCGTTCCAGCTCGTTCTCCGAGGCGTTGAGCTGCTCCCTCAGCGCCGCGATCACCATGACGGCCACGTCCACCTGCCGGCTCAGCGACCGCTCCCTGTTGGCCACTTCCTGCCTCTCCTGGGCCAGGTGCTGCGAGTGAGCGCGCTCACACAGGAGCTCTGTGTCGGTCTGGGCGAGCTCCGTGCTCACCTTGGCCAGCCGGCGCTGCATGGTGCTGTCGGCCGCCCGCAGGATGCTGGCCAGCCGCCGGCGTACGGCGGCCGAGGCTGCCGCCGTCTCCAGACCCGAGTACGAGTTCTGCTCTGGTGGTGACAGAGAAGGAGACAGAGATTTAGTTACGTACTCACTCTCATAACAAATACAAGTCTTCTCCAAAACACAAAGTAAGTAAACCTCAACGCACCGACCAGGTCCAGGTCCAGGTCAAAGTCCAGGTCCGGGTCTAAAGGTGGTCCAAGAGGAGCCGGAGGGAACGGGAGGTGGTGGTGGTTGAGGTGATGACATGCGTCTGACTTTCTGATTTTGATATCCCCCTCATTTCTTCCTCTACATCTCTCTTCACCCTCATCCTCATCCTCGTCTTCTCCCACGTCTTCATCTTCTGTCCCTCCCTCCTCCTCGTCTTCCTCCTCCTCATCCTCCTCGTCAGCCTGCGTCCCCACCCCGACACTCTGAGTGCGTCTCCTCACGGAGCTGTACGAGTGGAGGTAACTGCTGTCTCTGCTGTCGCTGAGCGAGCGGGCGTGCGGCGGCCGCCCCGCGCTCTGCTGCCCCCTGCGGGTCGGGAGGCTCATGTCGTGCCAGGGGATGGCCGCCGTCAGCGGGTCGGGGAGTTTGCCGGTGATGCTGAAGCTGCCGGTGATCACGTCCGGCGAGCGGTACGAGTGGCGGTACTCGAGGTGGGCGCGGAGCGAGGCCAGGCTGCGGAAGCGCTCCTGCTCGCCACAGCGGGGGCAACGGAAGGGGAGGTCGCAGGAAGTGACGGTGACGGCGCCGCAGGCCTGTCCGTTCCTCTCCAAGAGGAAAGAGCCAGAACCTCTAGAACACAACTTCTGCTGCATCACTTACACCTGAAGCACAGAGAGACACGAGGTTCAGCTGGTTCAGATACTCAGTTAATCAACAGACAAATCATTTATATAGAAAAAGAGCAAAGAAGCTCCTCAGACGTGAGGATCGTCTTCGTTTTACGTCAGTGTGAACGGAAAATCTTTGAGTCTGTGATTGTTGGTTTGTTAAAAAAGGAATTTAAAAACAATCGTCTGAAACAATATCAACAAAACAACAGTCAGAGTTTAAACTGAACCGATTCATCAATTTGTCAATCAAGAGAAACGATCTCTACAATCATCTGGTAATAATTTACTTTAGAAAAGTTAAATATTCTTTGTTTAGTTTCCTCAGTTATGAAGATTTGCTGCTGTTGATGTATTATCTGATTATTATGACTGAATATCTCTGAGTTTTGGACTGTCGGTCGTATAAAACAAGACTAGTTATTACAGATAATAATTACAGTAAGGAGAGCTTCGGTATTGTTATTTGTTATTGAATAAAAAGAGGTTTTTCATCGTGAGGGGTTCGGTTCAATGAGGTCTTACTAACTGATGTGCACTGTTTGTAGGATAATAACAACTATTTTGTGGTTTGTCTTCATTAATAGCCTACATTTAGCAAAAACAGACAAAAAAAATAACATCTTGAATATAGAAAGTACAAGAAGAAATGATGGAGGCGGGTTTGTGACCGGAGGAAGAAGTATTAAGGTAAAGTATTATTATCATTAAAGTACCAACAGCATCATTATAAACAATCAGAACAAAACACTATCTGTGGATTATGATTAGTGATGCATTCATGTGTAAAGGTGGAGATAATCTTAATTATAATACATCAGAATTTGTTATATTTATTATTAATAATCTGAATCTACTCGAGGGTGGAGTAATTAATGTATCTTTAATAGTTTTGTAGTTTATTTTTGTTTTTTTCACGTCTATACTTTGTTTACTTTCTCTTACAGACTATAGATGGATAGATTCTCATCATCTCTCCTGTGTGTGAACTGAATCTGGTGTGTTTATTTATTATCTACTCTCTTATCTTGTTTTGTTTATGAATGCTTTGCTCTCACATACACACCTCTGTTACCTGTAATGTCTCTACATTACTCTGTCAGCTGTGGCTGAGGTTGCTGCTAACATTTCAGCGTGGGAAAGAGTAAAAGCATGATTTAAAAAAGAAAATCTGACATCACATATCACTTAAAATGAAAATACACATGTGAAATGTCAAGACTGTGAATGTGTTTAGTTACATTTCTCTTATTTAATCCAATTTAAATGTATAATTTCAGCCTGAATTGGATGATAAAGCTCTCTGTTATATCAGTAAACATACAGAAGTCATACATGCGTGTTAAATACATATAATTAGTGAAATAAAATCCCTGATCAGACTAAATGAACCTTCGTGTATCCTGTTGTGTTGAGCTGTGATTTGTCAGTGAGCAGGCTGGTGACAGCAGGTGAGCTGAGCAGCTAACAGCAGCGTCATTTTAACACAAACACAACAAACAAGATCGTTTTTGTTCATTTTCACACTTTTTACCTTCAGACTTCATCTCAATAAACCGAGTAACAGGTCAGCTGCTCCTCAGCCGTTAGCATCGTTAGCCTGCCGGACCGTTAGCCGCTCTGACATGCTAACGTTAGCTAGCTAACAGAAACAATCGCTGAATCACTCCCGGGCGGGTTCCGGTGAACGTGCTGCTCTTACCGCGTGCGGGGCAGCGGCGGGTCTCACGGCAGCCGGCGACCGTTAATGTCCGACGGTGTCATGTCGCAGATGGAGACCGACGGCAGCCCGCATGATGTCATTCATTCAGGAGACACACACTCACACACTCACACACACACACACATGCACACGCGCCGTGGACCCGCCGTCAAGCTAGCCACGGAGCTAACAGCATCACATCCGGCCAGCCCCTTCACAGTAAAAGCAGAAAGTGGGGCGTGTGACGGCTACTTCCGGTACGGAATGAAGGCAATATGAGATGAATGTTTAAAAATAAATTATATCTTCTGATTAAATGTAGGTTTTAGTGAACTGATTAGAATTTAAGAGCTCGGGATTTAATTATTTTCAATATTAATGAGGTAAATAAACAAACAAAGAGAGTTTGTTAGTTTGTTTGGGCAGAAACAGAAAACAGAAACGACAGACTGCTCCTTTAAAGGTTTAGCACAAGGTTGCTCCTTATGGAGGACCAAACCTGCCGAAATCAGAAATAAAAGAAGAAATATGTAAACATCTAAATAAGTAAAAGATCTTGTCCTACCTGCACCTCTTTGAATTATTCCTGAACTGCATGTACACATTTCTAGTTACTCAAGAACTAAATGCCGTCGCCAAGTTTATGAATTCAATGATTAATCATTTAAAATATTAACGAGGGTCAGAAGCTGCCCTTTCTTTCCTCACTCCAGTTCTTCACCGGGAATTTAATAATTACAAATCAAGTCAAGCGTCTTTTTCTGCGTTATGTTCTGTAAATATCAGACAAGACCCGTCTGTGTGGACGAGTCCCGAACAAGATGGAGTCAAACAATCTGAGATCAAATACGAGAATCTGGAAAAAGAGTTTTATTTCTCCTCATGATCGTGTTCAGTGATGTTCTGTATGTAATATACAATATTTACATACAAACAGGGAGTGTGCACATTTATAATCAGCCCCATGATGAACTCAAAGCACCGTTTCACAACCAGAGATGACGTCTGTGATTAGCTGCCGGTATAAAGATATAAAGTCCAACTGTTATGTGTGATAAAGTCAAACCCAGAAGGCAAACAAGGGATTCTGATCCACTTTGGTTTTGATAAATACAAATCTATGTTTGCTCGGCGCAAACAGAAACCAACATGGCTGAATGTTTAAAACCAGCGTGAGGGATTAAAACTGTTAAAATGTTCAAGTAAAGTTTCTGAACTTGTTTGATTTCACTGATATTCAGTCAGACTTGTGTCGAGTGTTTAAAGGAAACGTTTGACAAGAGAAATGCTCTTGTTCCCTCTCTGGCAGAGAGTTCGATGAGAAGATTAACGCCACTCTCCTGGTAGATGTGAAGCTACAGCCAGTTAGCTTAGCTTAGCATAAAGACTGGAGCTGAAGTCTGGTCTGAAATATTAAGCAAAAATATTCTGTGTTCACATGATTTAATAAGACAATAATCCATAATGCACTTCTTCCCTTCCTGCTCTTTATACATTTTCTACCTTCGGCCCTGAGCTGAGCCTCGCAGGACGTCTTTCCTTTCCATCGACCAATTAAATGTTTCAGGCCGAAGGTGCAACTTGTAAGAAGTGGCTCCAAAACTCAGCATAACTGCTCACTCCTGCTCAACCGTCCTGATCTCTGTAGCTGTCTTTGGCTGCAGCATCAAGCAAGTTAGCAGAGTTAGCTCAGGTAGCTGTGGAGCTCAGTGGCCTTATTAGAGTCGGGGCGACCGCAGCGGGTGAAAACAAAGTGGTATTAGGAGACAGGGCGAGCCGGGGCTAGCTGGTTAGCATGCTAACTTCAGTCGACATCTCTTAAACACATCACATCTTTGACATAACGACAACGCTGTCGTTTCTTCATACTCATAATGTTTTTTAATTAAAATTCTGATGGTTGAGTCCAAATCGATGCCTGAGGACGACGTCTGTCAGACTCGGCTCAGGGCAGAAAACTTCTCTTCAGCTTGTCCTCTACTTCTATTTTCAATCTACTCTCCCTCCTTCCTCTCTCGCCTCCTTGCTTCCTACTGGCAGTGCGCTTGGTAGTTGAGTTTGGCTCCCAGCCTGGTTCCTGCCAGGTGTTTGTTGAAGGCGTCGTCCATCGCTTTGCTTTGTTCTGGTGTGAAGTGGTTCTTCCAGTCCCCGACCTCACCTACCCAGGGACAGAAAATACGATCCAGTTACAGCCTCTGTGAGCTCTCTTCACCTGCAGGTGTTTGTGAACACACTGTCTGTTTCATTAAACCAGTAACCACAACATCACCAAGCTCCCTTAACAAATGTAGTGATTTTAAGAGTTGTTGAGTTAAAACAAACTTTATAACCTTTGTGAAACTCTGTCTCTGACAGATACTAAATCATTGGTGCCTTCTTGTAAATTCAGCATTAAATGTAATACATGAAGCCAACTATCATCCACAATTTCACCAGACTCCCTTAACAAATCAGCTGATTTTAGGAGTTGTTGAGTAGCGTAAAACTTTATAAACATTATGAAACTTCTGAATCATTGTCTCCTTCAGCTGCTTGAACACACTGTTTACACTGATTTCAAAATTTACACTCAATTTATGAAAGAAGAAACATTTTATTGATCTAAACATGTCACATGTTACAAACACACTAAACAGTAACCAGTATAGGCGACTTCTTTGTCCCCAGACTCCCTTAACAAATGTGTCAGTTTAGTGAGTTGTTGAGTTGGAGACACTTTATAAACTGTGTGAAACTCTGTCTCTGACTGATTCTGACTTATTTGTTCCTTCTTGTGAATTCAGCAAATGTTCTACATGAACTTCTTTCTT
Source organism: Pagrus pagrus (assembly GCF_965226575.1). NCBI lineage: Eukaryota > Metazoa > Chordata > Actinopteri > Spariformes > Sparidae > Pagrus > Pagrus pagrus. Next base: position 1,503,019 of record NC_140199.1, on the reverse strand, counting down.
TATTTTTGTTGAAAACATTGTGAAACATCGACAGATATTAACACCTGGTTTGAACAAGCTCATAGACATTAGTTTGATATCCATCACTCTAAAAATCTGAAATGCACTGTGCCTTTAAGTATCCCTACTTACTTTATGTGTTTATTGTGTTATTTATGTATTAAAGGTCATGTACATGCAACGCTGCTTTTCAATATAATTATGTAATTTTCCATGACACACACCTGAGTAAACAGGACTTATTTGCACTTTACAGCAGTGTTTGCCTTCAGAGCACTTGGACTCTGCTGCTTTACTGTAAGTAACTTTGATGTTTTTGGACATATTGCACAAATACAAGTTGCAAAGCCAATGATTTCTCATATTTGGAGAGCCTGGACTGCCTTCTGGTTTTTAATGAATTAAAACTCCTCATGAAAGCTTTGGCTTCAGTGTTGCAGTCAGTATGAGCAGCAGCCTCAGTGAAGACAGCAGGTCCAGAATATGTAACGTGCAGTAAATGTGCACATTTCAGTAAAGTTATAAACAAATGTATTTTTAATAACTTAAACAGTTAATAGTTTCAATAAAAACAAAACTACCAAAAGATGATCTAAAGTCTGTTGGGCACCTTTTCTGAAGATGATGTTTCCGATGGCGTGGTCGGCTGCGGAGCTCTTCTTCATGGCGCTGAAGGTGCTGCCCTCTGAGATCTGCTGGACCTGAGCCTCCGTCAGTTTAAAGCCGAAGAAGGTGGAGATCTCAAGGACGCCCTTAGTCAAGTCCTGCAAGACGGGAAGCAGAAGTGGAGCCGTTACAGACAAACTTCTCTTCATCAGCACGGACTGAACAATGACCCATTTTTAAATAGAAATGAAGTGAAACCAGCGTCTGCCTCTGAGGAAGGAAATCAGTTTAAACACTGAATGATTTCACCATTTACACTCAATTTATGAAAGAAGAAACATTTTACTGACGCTTAACATGTCAAATTTTACAAATGCACTAAACAGTAACCAATATAGGCTACTTCTTTGTCCCCGTGGAGAAAGTCACCAGACTCCATTAAAAAATGTCTCAATTTAGTGAGTTGTTGAGTTGGAGACACTTTATAAACATTATGAAACACAATCTACGACAATTTCTGAATCATTGTCTCCTTCTTGTGAATTCAGCATTAAATCAAAAACATGAAGTTGTTTGTTTCTTTGTAAAAAGTGTCAGTTTGTGGCAGCATGGCTGCACCAGCAGGCTTCGAGTCTCTGCAGGTTGATTTTTAAGTCGGAGTTTGTTTGATCTACCTGTTTTAGTTCTTCATAGGTGACGACCATGACGTTGGGGTCGTCCATCCTCTTCTCCCAGGCCAGAGCGTGATCGAAGTACGAGCCCCAGGGAACTAAACACACACGGATTGGATTGGTTGAAAGATTTGGTGCAAAGTAACACAGTGAAAGAGAAGTTTATAACCAATCTAAACTGTGGTTAATGGTCTATAGTTATTACCTTGTGCAATCAACATTTACATCATAAAGAAACGTTACAGTGTCTATTGCCGGTTCAAGTACTGCTCACATGTTCATGCATCAGTAATAATCCAATAACACATTCTGATTTTTGGCGAGTTTATTCGGTTCTTTCAAGGTGAGATCTCTGCACTGACATGTCTGAGGCCGCGAGAGAAAACTAGTCGGTAGTCAGAGATGCAATCCTGCGGAAAAAGATTGGAAGTGAGCTGTACAGAGTTCAGGAGAACAGGTGTGCAGGTAGGAGGTGGGAACGGCAGTAATGAGGGTTAGTCCAGGACACCGGGGGAGTGTCAGGACCTGCAGTAACCCCGGAGTTTCTACGTGGCGAGGAACGAATCAGAGTGAGATCCAGAAGATTGATAGTGTGACAGTCTGTGGCTGTGCGTGAGACGCTCGCTGTAAAACTAACCTCTGTACACAGCTGTGATCTGTGGGCGGTGATTCATAGTGACAGTGCTAAAAGTGACGGAGTACAGTGAAGGCATCGCCTCGACTTCAGCTGCTCTCTCTGTTTCCACCAAGCATACTTTAAAACATTCAGACATCCTCTGAACAAACAGCACACTCAGACCTTTTCATTTAAAGGCCTGACGAATCATTAAATAAGGTCCGGTTAACTTTTTCTCACCGTCTCCGCTCATGAAGTCGGAGTAGAAGGCCTCCCAGGACTGTCCTGATGGGAGGACGGGGTTGTTGTTGGAGAAGTGAAAGAAGGAGACCAGCGTGTCCTTCGGGTTCCTGAAGATCACCAACATCTGGACATCAACACATAAAAAACACTGAACTGCTGCTCTGTAGAAACCATTAAAGAAACAAGGGACAGAAAGGACGAGTGGAGAGTAAACAGGAAATCATCCTGCAGATGCTTTCAGACTTACTTTGGTTTTCTTTTCATAGAAGGATTTGGGGATGTTGTCGGGGTGCATGTGAGTCCCCAGAAACCTCGGGGAGGGAGCTTCATCCATCATCTAAGGGGAGAGGAGTCAGATTTATCTGTTTCTGATTACTTTTACATGCTAAAGAAAAGTTAACTGTCACCACGTCTTCATACCTGCAAGAACATCAGTCAGTTTGGTCCAAACAACCTGAAAATGACTCTGTCGTCGTGTCGATTTTGTAACTGAACCCCAGAAAACGTTCGCCACAGCTCAGCTCCGAAGCAAATCTCCTCTGAAGTGTGCGTGACAATCAGAAACTAAAGCACTGACAGCAACTGTTTTCAGTTATTTGATATTTGTTGTTTTCTTCAATCAATGTCAAGAACTTTCAACCAAAAGGACCAAAAGTTGATTCTAGTCAGAAACAACTTCTCAAATTCTCTAAAATAAAACTTCACGGAGCTCCTGAGACGTTAAAAAAAGAGAAACGAGGCGAGGAAACTAAACACGTCAATCAAATGTGAGAAAAGAAAAAGTTTCTTTTTTAAATCTCTCAAAAACACATAATTTAGGATGTCTTTCTCCTGAATCGCTCATTTTTTAAATCATGTTTTTAATGTTATTCAGTCAATTTCACCCTGATTGTTCGATTTGAACTGTTGTTTATCAAAGCACTTTGTAATTGAATGTAAATGCTCTGAAATAATGTCTTTTATATTTCTTTATTCCATAAAGTTGACTTTTCTGTCTCTGGACTTATTTCTGCACTCGTTCTGCTGCGACAAGATCAATAAAAGATTCAAAAATACACTTTTTTTTTAACTTTCGAGACCACAGACGCTGAAAAACTCCTTTGGGTTGAGATTATTACTGTCAGAGAGGAAATAACGGCTGTCGACACAAGTTTTACAGAGATAGATCAAATGAAGACAGACGGGACTGAAACAACTCTGCCTCCTAGAGATGATGTTTAAACAGCACTGATTTGAAACAGCAGGAAACGTCCTGTAACGCTGCCCAGGTGTTTTTTATCAACATCATCAGGACTCGTCGTTAATAACGTACAGACGTCATTTGTTTTCCTCTGATTCTGCCTCGGCACAGCGACTACAGCAGGTCTGCAGCAGTTGGTTGGAGACAGACGTTGGTCTCAGAGAGGACTAACAGTCTCTGATGTGTTTATTTTATTAACGTTTAGCCAAAGCCACAGTCTTCCCCTCAGCTCAACCAGAGGTTTCTGTAGTCCAAACCCGACCACTGCAGGCTCCGGTTTAAAGTCCTGAATATAATCAGCACAGATTAGTGGATATAAACATAATTAGTAGGAGAGAAAGTTGCCTTCAGCTGGAAACAGACCTCACGTGTGACGGCTTCTTTCCACCGAGTTTAATCTACAGTCAGAGGAGCAACTGATCTACAAACCAACCTGCTTTTACATTTTCTTCATGTTTCCTTAATCTTCATTTTTCAGTGTGACGCTGTCACGACGCTGTGCTCATGCTCCGGTTGGGTTTAGGCACAAAATAACTCGGTCGGTCTCAGGAGAACATCATGTTCTGGTTTGAAATACCTGCTCCTGTCGCCACAAACACAGCTGGAAAGTGTCCTGATGCCTCCATGTGCTAAATACTAACATTTAGCTTCTTCTTAACTAGGCTGCGCTCGAAAACACACTTACTGACTGCTAATGTTTTTAACTTATAGCTAAGACAAAGGAAACACAAGACAAAACTGTGTTGTGCAGGTCAGAAATGTGTTAATGTGTTGGTATGTTTACCTGGGGTGCGTGCAATGAAAGTACCTAGTGTAGTTCAGGACTATCTGAACACTGACAGACAGCAGCCATGTTTCCATCAAATGTCATAAACTTTTAAAAGTTTCATAATGTGACTCTGGTGCGTTTCTGTTAACTGTTTTGAGCGAATGAACTCGGCAACGTAAAGCGTAAGTTGGTCGGAGGATGACGCGGTGAAGGCTACGTGGCTACGTCACGCGTGGACGTGGAGGTAAACAATCTCTGTCAAATCATTAGGCGAGCATCTCCTTTCTGAAATCCTGGACAATGGTGGCATTTCTTTGCTGCTTGCCATCCAAAATGACACGTGCCGACTGCTTACAGACACGTTTTTGCAGACAGTGGAAACAGCTGATCGGTCATGTGAGTTGAACGTTCGTTATGTCAGAGTTTATTCTGCAAATCTGTTTCCATCAAACATTTTTATACTTTAACTCTGATTCACAAAAGACAAAAACAACGTCAAGCGAGTGTACAAACTTTTTTTTTTTACGACTTTTGCAGTTTCCATAAAATTTCTAATGTGATCTTCTTCAAAGCTACAGGTACACATGAGGAAATCTAAGTGGAGCTGCAGGAGGAAGCTATGCTAACCCGGTCGAACCCTGCAGCTAATTCCACCTCAGCAAAGAGCCAGAGGCGCTGCAACTCTGGCTCTGATACGTGAAACGAGAGATTAACAAGTCTAACTGGACTGAAGGCATCTTGGGTCGTCATGCAAATCTACAAAAAACAAAGCTGACTAATGTTGAAACACGACTGTGGTCATTGGCTCGGCAGCCTTCTCTCCTGTAACTCCCGATATGAAAGTCTGGTGATGAACATGCGGTGTGAATGTGATGTGGCATGTATTTTTAGAAATACGTACAAATGTGAACACCAACATTCGGTCTTTGGCCCATTTATTTCGTAATTATGTAGAAAAGGCTTAGAATCAGGGAAAAACTCCAAACATGGAGGGAGCAGAAGATAAATACACAAGAGACGTATAACTCCTCCACGTGACCACCGCATGACGTTTGTTAATCGTGTGCTGGTCACTCTCGAGCCGAGCCAGAGCAGCTGTTCCCCCTTGTTTCCAGTCTTTATGCTAAGCTAAGCTAACGGCTGCTGGCCAGGGTCTTCACATTAAGCCTTGTGTGAGTTTAACCCTGATTAATTAGACCGAAGCAAACAATTCACGCACGTACGAACACACTGAACAACATGTTCCTGACTGTACAGTTGAGTCAGATCCAGCAGTGATTCTCCTCACAGAGCTCTCCAAGAAATACCAACAGCATGCAGTTATTTACAGATGTTTGAGTGTGTGTGTGTGTGTGTGTGTGTGTGTGTGTGTGTGTGTGTGTGCTCTGATCAAACATCTGTCTCTGATGAGTGGTTTCATGCTGTCGTTACTGTGACAGGAACTCCCGGCAGGTTCAGACGAGGCTCGTTATCTCGCTCTGATTACAAACCAAACTGAACTTTGTTTGACTTGTGACGGACGACACACGAACACACAAAACATCAGGTTGCTCAACGAGGTTTGGTTTGTTTGATTTGCTCTGCGGGCCAAAGAGGAGGGAGGAGACATGACAGTTTATAAGAAAGGAATAACCTTCAACACACACTGATAAACGACCGGGTATTAAGTGGATGTTAGTTGCGGGGCTCAGATGTCGGAGACTTTCCTCTCTAGGAACAAAATGTCCGCCGTTCATTCATGTTGGTGTCTTTTAATCATGACCACCATCGCTCCCAGACATTTACCAAGTCCTCACTCCAACCCAAACCAAACGTCGATGTTCGACTGAAGCGTCAGCTCAGAGAAATGTTTCATTCAAACTGGTTTAAAGTGTTTTTATTCAGTATCTGTCTCAGTTTGGATAAATGACGGACAGACGTGTGGAAACTATTTCTGGGGTTTTCAATTTGTTCTTTGTGTTGTGCCAAATAAAAGTTTCTCCGCCTGATCGACTACATCACAACGCTTCAACAATCGATCGCACAATTCAAGTAAATGTCAGCGTTGTGAGTGATTTCCTAAATATTGATGTATTTAAAGTAGTTCAACGCAGGCAAAGAGTTGAGATGTGACGTTTTGAAATCATTAGTACTTTCTTTCTTTTATTTGGGTAGACCGACACTTCAAACCAACAATATGAAGTGAAATCTGGACAGTTTTTGTCCTTTTTGTGTTTTCAATCAGCAGTTTTGTTTCCGTTTGTATATTTTTGGTCAAAACTTAAGTTTAAGGAGAATGTGTTAGCTTCAGCTTTTTCAAAGCTACGGAAACTATTTTTGTGGATTGTTTTAAAATAGTGTTTTTATGCCTGTTTTGCTGCCTGAAGCTGGTTTTAAAATGTAAAGTCAGAATGTAAAAATCCAGTCCTGATGAAAAGCTCTCGAGTACCGTAAAGCCTAGAAAAGCAGCGCCAATCAAAATGTAATAATTGTGTATTATTTAACAGTCACAGGTCTGGGTCAGGACGGGAAGACGTCTGACGACTATAAATGACTCCTTTCACTTGAAGCAGTCGTGACTTAAATGTTAATATAATCATATTGATTAGTGATTAGTGATTAGCTGTTGTTATCACTTAGACAATATTTGATGGTGGTGACTCGACAGAAACATCACAGACAGACTTTATCTCTGTCCACACACACACACACACACACACACACACACACACACACACACACACACACACACAGTTAGTACCTTTATGGCTTCTGGTCCAAAAAACTCGATCAGCGGCGGCATCTTGGATTCAGTGTCCATCCCTGTGGCCTGAGCAATGATCTTCCTCACCACCCCCACCATCCAGTTAAAACCTGCACACACACACACACACACACACACACACACACACAACCAAATTAAAGAGAAATGTTAATAAAATGCAGACACTGAATATACAGTCTGATCTTTTCATACTTTATAAAAACATTTAAATTTGCAGCTTCTTGGTTAAACTCTGATTCCTGATTCTGAGCTTACATTTATAAAAAAAACAGTTCATCAGTTTACAGTCGGGTTGCACTTTAACTTATATTGTGTTCATTGACCCAGCTTGGTCACACTTTGAGTTAAAAACCACACGACACACTGACTTCATTCACTCTGGACTGTGCAGCTGCTGCAGGTCGTTTCTCTTCTGTCCTCCTACTCTTTGTGTTGGCAGCGTGCCGGCGTGTTTCCCCTCCAGCTTCACTGCGGTGATAATCCTGTTTCCCTGTCAGATCGCTGTGAAATAATGAGTCTGAGAGAAGAAAGTATCCTTGGCTTCCCTCCATGTGTTTTATGTGCTGACTAAATGCTAAAGATTTGCAGTTTTTCTGAACTGGGATGTTTCCCACAAATCTTTAAAAACTCGTCACATAACAACCGTGAAAACATCATTCAAGCTTTCACTGTACAGTGCTTTTTAAAGAGGTCATATTCTGCTTTCTGGGTTTGTTCCTGTCCTTTATTGTGTTATGAGGCATTTGTGCATGTCAAAGGTCTGTAAAAGTGAAAAAGCCCAAAGTCCACTCCAAAAGGAGTTACTCTCTCCTGCACTGCCTGAAACGCCCGGTTCTGAGTCGAGCCTTTACTTCTGTAACTTATGTGCGTCACTATGTAACAGCCGTTATATAAATGTATATTCATATATATATTATAAAATATATACACTCCAGTCAGTCAGCATACATACAGTTCCTACTGCTGTAGCGGTGTTATAGTAAAATGAAAAGTATGTCAACCTTGAACGTTGGATAAAGCGATGCTCAAAAATTGTAGTTTCATGTTGCTGACATATTACAGTCAAAGGTTTTTACGGAGGGAAGAAGAAGAATCTTTATTTGATCACAATGAACAACAAAGTGAAACTGGTGCATTT
>NC_140199.1:1467472-1489972 GCF_965226575.1 Pagrus pagrus | reverse complement strand
CTGGCGTTCTTCTTAGAAACTCCTTCATGTCTGTGAGTCAACGTTCATGTGAAGGTAATGCAGAGATTAGTTTCAACATATACAATAAATGTTGGAAAAAACTGTTTTCATGTTTAAGATTTTTGGGTTTTGGGATTAAACTCATGGCTCGATGACGAACCTCCCCTTACACTGCAGCATTACAAAAACTAGAAGCATCGTTAGCGTCGTCGGTTCTCCCGCTTGATCTCGAGTCTTTTCGTGAGCTCACTACGCCTTCGCCTCACAAATGCATCTTTGCAGGATAAAAGCCTGAAGATGCCGTACCAGCTGTTCGATATTGTGAAAGATATTGACGTACGATGCCACATTATTCAATAATAGTGGGCTCGAGCCTCGACACTAGATGTACCGACACAGTGCGCTACTGTCATTACCTGCTCTGCTTGCAGCCTGAAAAGTGCAGATTTACACGTCATTATCAAACTGAAGCCAGATGCTGCTGTGATGTTTGAAGCGGCCCTGTGCTGTACGGTAACGATCAGCAGTATATGAGTGAAGGCACAGGGGGAATGTATGTGATTGTTAACAAATGTGTGGAAACGGATCCAGAGGCCGTTCAGGGCTGCGAGCCAGATGGAGGAAACATACTGTAACCGTGTCCGACTGCAGTCTGCAGGACTCCCTCCGGTTTTCTTCTTTACTCTCTGTGTCTCTTGTTCCTTCGGTCGTACATACGACTTTAATTTTATGATCCCTGTCTCTTTTCCCTCTTTCCTCTCGTTCTCAGCCTCCCCCCCCCCCCCCCCTCTCTCTCTCTCTCTCTTTCTTTCTCAATCTGTATTCATCTCAGTGTCACTCGCCCAGGACCCCTCTCGGCTCTCAGGGGGCCTCGTCGAGTTGCTTGACAAACAAAAATGTCCATTCATTGCCCGTTCAAATGAGCAACCACATATCCACCGCACACACACACACACACACACACACACACACACACACACAAACACACACACACACACACACACACACTTGAATCTGTCTCACTTCCTGTCGTCCCTCTTGTACTTCTTTATTTTAAACCCTGCCGACTGTCTGAACAGTCACAACGCTCACAACACACATCTACATTCAGACGCTTCGTTCCCTCGGCTGCGTTACAACAGTTAATTAATTGTAAATAAAGTTGTTTCTGTTGTATCTAAAAGTAGCTGGAACTGTCGGTATCTTTAAATGTATAGAAAAATCTATTTTTTCTTTTTTTACTATTTGATTCTCTTTAATAACTTTATTTACTTTAAAATCTGTGTTTTAATTTTTGTTTTAAAAAAATATCTTTGTTGGCATGTCGCTTAAATATACAGAAACAAAATATGTGTCATGGTTGTACACATTTAGTTTTGTCTTGATCTATTTATCTTTTCTTCTTCCTTACATTGGATTTCAGATTGATCTGTTTTGCTGCTCAAATGATGTCAAAACAGATAACATGTTTCAAAATTTAGAGTTTCACAAACTATCTTATAAACTTAACAATAGTAGCTAACATTTTTCAAAACTATCTCTCTTTTATTTCTATTTGTTTCTCTTTTATATATTATATATTTTTATTTGATATTTTTGTGTTTTTTAAAAACATTTTTTTGAATGTTCATCTATTTTAAAGCGTTTTCAAATGAACTTAATCATGTCGCTTAAATGTACGGAAACATAATATGTGGCATGGCTGTACACGTTTTGCTTTACCTTATTTTATTTTGCCTTTATCTATTTATCTTTTCTTCTATCTCATTTTGAATGTTATTACACTAACAGTATGTTTTAAACTTTAGACTAACGCATTTGTAATCTAATAGTTCGTCACAATTTTGCCAAACTAGCTCATAATCTTACCAATATATTTATATATTATTATTGATTGATTTATTTGCTATTCCTAAAGTGTCGGCCATGTTTTTCTGGCAGGATTGATCCTCCACATCGGGTCTTCTCCTCTGTCTGATGGGCCTGATGTGTACATCAGCTGATGAGGCTCAGCTCACTGTGACCCACCTCACTGATGATGTACAGATCTGTGGAACGACGCATGCGCAGCGCAGCCAAGACGAACGGGGCTGATGGGTACAGGAAGTCCAAAATGGCGATGGACGGAATGATGTCCACGTCTTCGGGTATGTCTTACCACAATGCCGGGGACTTCTACCCCAGAAAGTTCGGCCCGAAGCCGGACGTGGTGCCGTCCGGGGTGACGGAGAGGAAGGTGGGTCCGCTGGATAAACCGGACATGGTGTCGGTGGATGTCATCAACGTCAGTGATTCAGGTTTGTTATGCTAACAGGCTAACGGCTAACAACACGTAGTCAGACAGGCGGCGGTGCTAACGGAGCTAACAGCTGTTTCTCAGTCTGACTGTGAAGTTGGTCACTTTATTCCGCTGTTAGTTGAATTAAATGACATTCATGTTGTCTTAAACTGTCAGTGCGGACCACTTCACTGCTTTGTGTGTCCGTGTGTGTCGCTGAAGCTCGTGTGTTGCCGTTTGTGTGTCGCTAATCCAGCTAACAGTGAAGCTGCTGTCTGACAGTTTGAAGTGTGAATGAACAAACCTGTTCAAACAGCAGGTCTGACTGCAGCACGCGGCAGGTTTTCATGTGGCTCCGGAGGTTTTGTCCTGCAGTTTAGTTTTCATCCTCCAAAGACAGATCAGGTCAACAATTACACTTTATGGTTTAAATGATCAAGTGAGGTGAAAACGTCACTAGTCTTACTTGCCCACGTCATCATACTGTCTCTGGCAGAAGTGCAGAATCTGGGTCAAGACTTTAGTATTGACTTTTTAATGTTACATCACAATATTCATATACATGGTGTTACTAGTTAAAGCTCAGCCGTTAAAAGGTTGAATTTGACCTTTTTATCAAGACACACAGGTAAACATTTTAATTAGGGAGGCACGCTGTATATCGGACAAAGAGTGGAAAATTTATATTATCCGTTATCGGCAAATAAAGAAATTATAGCCGATAAGACAACGTCCAATTCCTTTTTCGTTGACATAACAAGTGCAGCATCTACTCACAGTAGGTGGTCGAGTTGCACCTTTAAAGTTGTTTTGTGAGCAGCCAATAAACACAGAGAAACGTCAAACTGCCGTAGACATGAGACACAGTGTCATCACTGGTGTGGACGACACGGGAACACAACACGAGGGAGGAAGTCTGATCACAGCTGTGGAAATATCAAGTAAACCATCTTTGCTCACTACATCTGAGCCTTTCTTACACTCAGGTGTGCATGAAAAAGCATAAAAATGTTGGTTTGTATTATTTTATTGGACTCGGCCATGAGAGACGGGTAATTATTGGCTGAAAATCATCCATATCGTGAATCCCTAATTTTTATGTCAGACAAATAAAACTGCATAGTTAAATAGAAATACTGCATTACCAGTGAGCTGAACTGTCTTTTTTTGTTCACGGCTTCCTCCATCAGCCCTCATTGTCTCACTCTGGTGTTAATTACTGGCGCCAACCTCAAACATTTAGTATCTGTCCGTAGTTTCTGAAAACATTAACAGAGAAACGACTTATTAATAAAATAGAAAAACCCTCACTGAGATGCACTTTTATTGTCTTACTGTACATGTCATGGTATATATGAAGTCATCCTGTGGCGTCGAGGGTCATCAGTGAAGGTGTGACAGTAGAGACGTGTTGAGTTGTTATCACCTGTTGATGGTTGAACCTGTTTTCCTCCACAGACGTCCACCTGCACAGGAAGAAGCATGAGCACGACACGTACGTCCTGGTGAGTGTCTCTGGCCGTTTTATCAGCTCGATGGCTTCTTTATCAATAAGATGAGTTTCAGTGTTGATCACCATCTTTAATTCCCTCACTACCACACCCGACACACTCAGAGCTCCTGCAGCCGGCAGCAGCAGAGAGATCGTTCCCATAGATGTTTCATGAATGAAGTTCTTCTGGTTGGACTGAAGTTTTCTTTCTTTTCTCTTTGAGAAGATTAAGAGGGATGTTCACTGTCGTCTGGAACTTTTGTTGCAGAAAAGACTGATGATGGTCTTTAATCCACCTTGTTTTTGTTGTAAAGATTAATGTTCCTGTTGAGATTTCACTCTTTGACACAAGATCACCACGGGACTGTGGACAGACCGGTCTTTATAAATCCAGACATTAGTGCTGAAACCTGAGACTTACTGTTGTTGTGATTGTCTCTCCTTCAACTTGTCCGTCTTCATGTCGCACTGAAACTGCTTAACAACAGTCCTAGTTTACTTTCTTTGTCTTAGAAGTTGTTAATATAATATATGAACATGAAGGAAAAAGACGCATAAACATCGTGTTAAAGATCTCCACCGGCTTTATCTGAGAGAGACTCTGATTACATGTTAGATTACATCTGATTAATCACAGCTCTGCCTGATCTCACATCAACACCACATCAGGCTCAGCAGCAGTCATGTAGTGTGTCTTTGTCCTCGTAGTTTGATCTACAGATGTTAAACTGTTTAATAAGTTTTTTTTTTTTTTATTAATTAGCAGTTTATTGATCAGGAAAGAGCAAACTGAGACAGGGTTTCATTTCTTATCCCGTCCCTGTTCACATCTTTAAAACTGTCTGGACCAGTACGACAGTGTTTTTCATTTTCTTTTTGCCACAATGAGGACTTTTTGGACGAATAGGATCAGTCAGATCTTTGTATTACGATGCCAGAAATGTTTTAAAAAGTTTTTCAAGATAATAATTTGTTGACAAGGGAAAAGTGCATCCTGGAGCTGACATAAATTAAATTTTAGATATTAAATATTAGGAATAAAAATATTAGATTTTGCCAAATACTTTGACATGAATTGATTATTTATTTTTCTAAGACTTTAACCGGTTTTCATTTTAATGGAAAAACATTGTATAAGATTTCTTTTATACTTAATTTTTACTAAATACTTTGAAACGATACTTCTACTTTAGCAGAGCTTAATTTATGACTGTTTGCATTTTCATGGTGGAACATTTTAAAGTGGATCCACGATTGTATACTTACATTTTATTACTTAATTTGAAATGATACTTTTACTTTCAGTCGAGCTTTTTGTTTGAAAATCACCTGTTCTTCTACCTGAGCATGTTCGACCTGGTTTAACTCAGTTTTAACATAATTTCATTGACACTTGTTCAGCTTAAAACTGTTTTTATGAAGTAAAGAATCTGTTGTGTTGTTATTGAATCCCTAAAGAGAATAATCATCACCTGCAGAAATGTTAGATTGTTGTTCTTCTGCAGCTTCTCCGCCACTTGGTGGCAGCGTAGTTCACACTTTCCCTCCTGCTCTGAGGAACCTGATTATCATTCATGAGAACTGAACACAATGATTTCAGCTGGCATTTTATTTTATTGCACAGTCTTTCTGTATCAAACAAAGTATTGTAATTTTTTCTTATGTTAAAAGTACTTTTTGATAATTATCATCTTGTGTTTGATCTGCAGGGCACCATTCATCCATTCAGGAAGACGCACAGATCCGTCTTTGGAAAACTCCTGCAAGAGTTCAGACTGGTCTCCTCAGACAGACGGGTGAGTGCGTGTGAAACACAACACTGTGATATTTGTGTCAGCTGTGGTGTTTTTTACTTCATGTTTGTGATCATCTAAACGTCGTCTTGGTGTCGCTCAGTCGTCAGCGCCTCACGTTCTAATCTCATTCTGCTGTAAGCTGGTTAGACTCTGTGTCTTCTACACGGACTCAAACCCAAACACCTCCAGTAATCCTGTTTTCCTATCAGGTCACTGTGTTCCAGTGAAAGCAGCAGGGATGATGCTCTAATAGTAAAACACCATCAGCCACCAGCTGATCGCTGGTCTGGTCCACTTTGTCTGGACTGCAGTGACTCTATTCTATATTTTTATTACATTTATTGTTGCTGGTTTAAGTTTACGAGGTGCTTTGATGTCTCATTCGGGCCATTTATCCCCTGTTGTCTTTAATTTTTAATCGCTGCTTCTGTCACCTCAGATCCACGTCAGTTACAAACCCAATAATAATAATTGCTCTTGTAAAAATGTCGAGTTGTTGAGCAGCATTACTGACCCAGATGCGAAATCACCCGCAGCGTGTGCGTATTTGCTTTATTGAGCATGGTGACCGCTCGTGCTGCATTCGATACGTGGTTGGTACACTTGTACTGCAGTAAGGAAAGTTCCTGCTCCTGTTCCTGTTCCTGCTCCTGCAGGCTGTGATCTGGTCTGATGAACGTAAATTAATTATTCCAACAACTCTGAACTCACCTCCTGGAAACAGAGAGCAACAACAGAGTTTGTCCTAATTTCCCTCTCAAAAACATGTTTAGTTGAAACACTGAAAAGATTTTTTTTTTCTAAAATTAGAGTAAAAAACACAAAAGTAGTAGTGTCGCGTCACAACAAAACAGGGACAGATGTAGGTTAAGATGAAAATACTTCCAAACAACACTGGAGACATGATAATGAATGTGATCAGACATGATTGTTTTGCTGTGTGTGTGTGTGTGTGTGTGTGTGTGTCAGCGTTATTGTACTATAATCCACTTTGAGCACACACTGGCGGGGGGTCCTGCTTCCCCATAGAGCCTTGGATTGGATTACACGGTGTCGTACACGGCTTAGAGGCCAAACATAGTTCAAACCGGCGAAAGTTGAGATGTGCTTCCTCAGCGCCTCGCCGGCCTCGTCCCACGTCTCCTCTTACCTTTTGTGTTGTGAAATAAACCAAAGACTTGTCTACATCTGATTTCCGCTTCACTTTGACTGATGCAGGAGTTTTTACAAGCCGATACAGCAGAGTCGACATCTTTACACCAGAAATATTAGATGAACCCAGTGTTTTCTCTCGCGTTGACAACCATCTGAAACAACATTTAATCCATTATGAAAAACACAGAGCCTCTTAATGAAGTGTGTGCTGGATTGCTGAGCTCTGGAAACTTCCTCTCCACACACCTTTTAGACACGCGTCATCAAGAAGCTGATCATTTGATTAGCACGCCCATGTTGCACACTGATTGGTCAGTTGTGAGGAAGTGAGCCAGAGTACGTAGACTTCGATCGCGAGTCCAGAGAGAGCGATTTCAGTTTTTGTATAAGTCACGCAATTTGAGGCAAGACTCTTTTCAGCTCCTAAAGATCAACTTTTTGTTTTTAAAGGTTTTGATGACTTGACGATGAACGAGGTGAAATCATCAAAACAACAATTATGAATTCTTGGACCCAAAAAGTCCCAGAAGCCGTGATCTGTGCAGCGTTGCAGGCGTAACCTTTTTAAAAGCTGTACATATTATACAGAAGAAGCTAAAAGATGTTTTCATGAGGGGCAACAATTATTTTATAATTGCCCTGTTTAAATCCAAAGTGAGCCCTCTTCCTTCTTATTAATAGAGGAAACTTTGGTTTGGATAATCGATCATAAGAAAATGTGAACCCTCTTCACGAACAAATCAATATAGGATCTTTGAAAAAAATAAGTAAACCAACCTCTTTCCTCGGGTCCCAGTCAGCTGATCATCTTCATCACACTGTAAGTGACGCTGCAGGCTAATGCTAAGCTATGTTTTGTTTTTTCGCTTCAGACAGACGCAAGAAGAAAGATCCTGCTTTTGATTTCAGGGATCGAGACTGAAATCTCATCTCGATCAATTCTTGATTTGGATTCAAAATCTTGACGCCCTTATTTAGTATTTTTCCTCCATAAATTTAGGAGACAGATTTGAAAACTTGTGGTCAGAGGCAGAGAAACCCTGATTTTTTTGTTACGTACATCATTCGAACTCCAACAACACAAAGTCCTACACCTCCTGTAATGCAGCCGAGCTGCGTCTGTTTATTAGACAGTAAACTCTATAAATAACTTCACAGAGTTACAGAGGCTGTTTATTACTACGTGTTCATGAAGCTGGGCGCTGGTGTTCGAGCCCGTCGGCCTCTGCGGCTGTAACAAAATGTTCTGATAGAAGTGGAGCAGGGACACGAGGCCGTCAGCAGAGGAAAGACATGACTGGAGGACAGGAGAGTGAGAGGACCAGGCGTCATCTCACTTCTGCTCTAACAACCCAGTCGGAAACTCCTCTGTCCGTGTTAACAGGCCGCCGCTGCCGCCGATTCATTATGTAAGTAGGTTTATTTTGAGAGGAGAACACGGCCGCCCCGGAGATACAGAGCCCTGACGGCTCCCGTCTGAGAGGGAGGGGACGGGTTCTGGATTTTCATTGAGTCCCGGCAGGTCGTGACGGCGGCAAAAAACATACTTCAGCCCGTTATCATGAACCTGACTTCTCCTTCCTGCTCTGCTTCAGAGGCTGATATGAGTCACGCCTCTGCTCACCACGATGACACACATTTGCTCGGCGCTGCCCGATGATGCAGCAGCGTGGCACGATGGCGCTCAGCAGTGATGTAATCAGTCCTGGCGGAGGCAGGAGCTCCTTATTTTTATTACAGTACCTGGTGACTGAGCCGCTGTACGGCCGCCGCGGCCCCCGTCACTCCAATGTCACATGCAACCTCGATACGTCGGCACGCCGTGATGCCGCCGGACAGCCGGGCGCCGCCGCTGACGGACAGACGAGGGCAGCAGAGCGTCAGGATTTAACAACTGCGTTCCTCCTCCAGGCGGAGTGCATGTGTACGCGAAGGGGGGAGGGGTGGGGAATGTTTTGGACCAAGCGCTGTCTCTCTGTTTGCATACACAGACACATGCACGCATGCACGCACACACACACACACACACACACACACACACACACACACGCACACACTGTGGGTCTCCCATGCCTGTCGCTGGCTAGTGCTGTCACCAGACGCCCCAGTGCTGTCATAACACTGCACACCACAGTAATTGTAGATTTCACAGCACTCGGCGCTCCCCACCACGGCATATGACTCCAACACAAAGTGACAGGCCAGGACACACACACACACACACACACACACACACACACACACACACACACACACACGTTGCCTTGTTCCATTTCTTGTTTCTCTCCCCACACACGCACACAAACACTCTCTCTCTTTCTGCTCAGAGGGCGAGTTTAGACTCAAGGTTTTATTTTTTTGCGCTTCATTGAAAATTCTGCTGAATTTCCACCGAGGCAGGCGGAGTGAGAGCAGCTGAATGGGCTCAGAGACAGAACTGAACCATCGAGAAAAAAACTAAACACTTAAACAACCTCTGTTAACGTTTTCTTTAAAGGAACAGTTCACCCAAAGATGAAATTACCAGTCATCACAGTAAAACTCAGTCATGAAGTAGCTGGAGACCCAAACCAAAGATAAAATGGCTTCTCACAGCTCGTCAGGTGTAATCCAAGTCTCCAGAAGCTCCGAGATCACAAACTGATTACATTTTTTACGTTTTAAAACAAGTCCCCAGCTACTTCAGTTGTTTAGGAGAACACTGTTGTTTTGTGCACTGCTGGTTGGTTTGTCGGCTCGATTACAAAAAAAAACTATTAACGGATTTCCATGAAACTGGGATGGAGGATGGATCTCGTCCCAGAACCGATCAAATCCAGGATTTTTTATTTCTGATTTCCTTTAACGTTGCATGATTCAGTGAATTTCTCAGGGAACAACACATGGATCGTGGTGTAGTGTCCCCTCTGGTTGCTGCCCCTTGTTGCCCTTCTGCCTCTCTCCTTCTGCATCATGAGCTGCCTCAGTGGGGGAGGGGTGAGCCCATGTAAGACCTTTAAAGACGAGGCAGCCGTCTGCAAAAAGCTGCGTAAATTATTGAAGGAGCTGAGAGATAATTAATGAAAGGATTTTAATTACACAGAACAATATTTGTGTTTCTTAATTGACTTTGTTTTTGCAGCTCAGGAGAAACATTTAAATAAACAGATCCTTTAGCATTTTTCCCCCAAATGTAGACTCATAGTAAACCGTCATGTTCCTGCTGATCAGCGCTGCTCGTCCTCTCTCAGCCTGTTTTCTGCTCTCACGTCCTCTCATGGTGACCTCCCCCTGAGCTGCTGTTTGTGGTGCTGATTCAGACCGTAGTGACCATGTTAGGCCCGCCCAGCCAGTCCTCGTTCAGTCGGGAGAATTCACCCAAATCCCGGACGAAGCAGGTCAACCGCAGGGCAGGAAGCTCACTGTCCATCCAGCAGCCAAAACCCAGCAGCTCCCAGTCAGTTTGTAGGTTTGGATTTGGATTAGACGGGCGGCTGGTCACCTGCCAGAGCGTCTGCGACAGGACGCTGACTGACAGTCGGGGGAACCCTGCTGGTTAGAAGTCCGACTGAGCCTGTTTTACATCTCCTGTGGCTCTGGAGGAGCTCTGTGTCACTAAGTTATCTACGTCTGAGCTCTTAATTCAAGAGAAAACTGGACACGGGGAGCTCGAGGCTCCTAAAAAGTGAAAGATACAGTGTTTTTGGACTGGAGCTGCTATTACTGGTTATTTTTATCATCCATGAAGTATCTGGTTGTTTAAATCAATCAATCGATTAATCATTCGGTCAAAAAAATGTCAAAAACATGCTGATCATAAAATCTTGCATTTAAATTTATTTTTTTGAGTTTTAGAAAGAACATGTCAGTGCAAATTATGTCAGAATGTAATTTAAATATGTACATTAATAAAAAAATAAGTTCAACCAACTAATATTTCTGGTGCCAACTAACGAACGCAGCAACATTTAACCGACCAGTCGAGTGAATCGTCTCTTGTGAGTTTCTTGACTTTATGAAAGTAAAGTACCTTCGATCAGACGCACTCTGATGTGGGTTTTAAAACTCTATGATGTTTTAAAATCATTAAAAAGTAGTAAAGTGCTTCTGTGCTACAGTTTAAGGGTATAGGGATGTTTAATGAACAAAACCACCCCGCAGAGTTTTAAATGTAACGTTTAATTTCTTGTCCTTCTGTCATACCTGTGATCAGACGTGTTCACCTGGAAACTGACTGTTAAATCTGGCCTTTTAATTTTCTTTAGTTCCTTTTCTTACTGAAAAAGGTTTTTGTGACGTTTGTCGTTCTGTTTTAAATGAACTAAATTAGTTTTATTCATTTGTTCACGTTGTTCCACTGTTACCTGATCGTGACCGGGGAAAACGATGCCTCTTCCTGTTTCGGTTGCACGATGGCAGACGCACTTCCTTTGTGCCGTATTGTCACCTGTGTTTTGGTCTGTGTGTGGGAATACTGCAGCAAGACGTGATTATACTTTATGATGTGCACAGAATGAGATCCCGTCACCCCGTGTGCATAATGAATGAGCCGTGTTGGGCCGTGACCCAGAGGTTGAGCCTCTCTGCTCCCGCTCCTCGTCTTTAACAGCTATTGTGTTTGTTTGTTGTCGTCCTCAGTCGTGGAGGATCCTGCTGTTCGGGGCTCTCAACCTGCTGTGTACCGGCTGTCTGCTGATGTGGTGCAGCTCCACCAACAGCATGGGTGAGCACACACACACACTCCTACACACACACACACACACACACACATAAAACAAACACAGTGACAGAGGGAGATGCAGATAGACACATGCAAACTGACACACACACAGACTGACAGACACACACAGAGAAAAAAACACTCTGAGCCTCGGACACAGACATTAACTGTTGGAGATACCTGTCTACACACAGTAAACACAGATTGACAGTTACACACACACATTCACAAGTGTGTGTGTGCGCTGCATCTTTACACACACACACACACACACACACTGTGAGGAAGTCTTTAGGAAGTGTGTTAGCAAAGCCGTCTCACCAGAGGGGTTCAGACTGATCCTACTGCTGCTGGTGTGTGTGTGTGTGTGTGTGTGTGTGTGTGTGTGTGTGTGTGTGTGTGTGTGTGTGTGTGTGTGTGTGTGTGTCTGTGTGTGTGTGTGTGTGTTTGAGGGGGTCACCTCAGTCAAAATATGGCACTTTAAAGGGCACGTTGAAGAAACGGAGTCTTCACAGCGTCTGTTTTTAGCCTCCGGTGCTACAACACAGAGAACACATCTGTCATATTTTGACGAGCACATTTTTTTCCTCCTTCTCAAACGCAGCCGCAGCCGAGCAGAGCTGCGTCTGCCGACAGCAGAGGAGCATCTTAAAGGAGATGTTTCCGGTCTTAGTTCTTCTCCTGTTTGTTGTTTGTCTCCGTCACAGGTCGTGATCCCCTGTAGCAGTTAGCAGGTTAGCAGTCACATCATTATTTGGGTCATAATCGTCTGTTTCATTGTCGTCTTCCTCCTCGAAGTACCTGCTGTACTCACCATCAACGTCGTCGGCCATTGTTACTGTTTGAAGCGTACCTTTAGATACTTTTGAGTCTGCATGGAGGCTATAAAGACACGCAGAGAGCACTGAAAACACCAAATCCCATAATGCATTTTGCTGCCCACACTTTCATTTCATCAGCCACGATGACATAATCGAAAACATGCACACGTGGCACCTGGTCTTAAAGTCATATTGTGTACGTCTGCATGTTGCATCCAGTCTTAACGGGTTAAAACCGGAGAAAGACGGATAAGAATATCCAAAGTCTACAAGACAGCGTTTGTTCCCTAATGGCTAGCATGATGCTAACATGGCGCTGTGAAGTTACAGCTGACTATGAACATGCTGACATATCAAATATTTACTAATTTAACGTCAGCTGTAGTTAATAACTTCATAATGATGAGCAAACTGCTTTAGTCTTTACTTTAGTGTCCTGTGTTGAGTCCGAACACTGTTGCAGATATTGTCTTTTCGCCCTGGAAGCATTGAAGTGCTGAGAGTTTTGGGCTTGAAAGATTCTGAATATTTGCATGAAATATTGTTCGCCAGCAGCTTGAATAAATACCAGCCTTGTCCTAACTGTGTGTGTGTGTGTGTGTGTGTGTGTGTGTGTGTGTGTGTGTGTGTGTGTGTGTGAGCAGAGCAGCAGCACTTAAAACCATTTCTCTGCCTCAGCTGAGCTGTCCGCTGGCTTTGCTCTGAACGTTGTGACGAGCTTTATAGTTCAGGCACTAAAACACGCTCAGACACACTCACAAAATTCAGTTACCGTACCGTGAGAGGTGCTTACAGGTGTGTGTGTGTGTGTGTGTGTGTCTGTGTGTGTGTGTTAGGGAGCAGAGTGCAGATTTTAAAGGTTAAAGAGGACGAATAATGAAATACTTAGGCCTGATCAGATTCATGCTTTAGACTCAGTCGTTAATGTATATGTTGGATTAGGTGTGATTTAGCTCGAGGTCGAGGGCTTAAAGAGTAATCAGAAGACTGTGTAGACGGTTTGGGTGTCGATGTGACACACACAGATGTGTAGTGAACATCTGTACGGTAAGACGGAGTGTTTATGGTCAGAGAGGCTCGTGTCTGCCACCAACATTAAATCCTCTCAGGGATCCCATCACTCAGGAAAATGCTGCCATGAAAAGAACAACATGCAACCTTATCCCCGCTCTGCCTGCAGATACTGCAGCATAAGCCCCACACACACACACACACACACACACACACACACACACACACACACACACACACACACACACACAGACACACGTACAGCGGCGGCGTCGGGTGTCGTGCAGACAGGAAGCGGAGGACAGGTATCGAACAAACACGGGGAAGGCGACACCGCCGTCGATACTCGGCCCCCGATGAGAACAACAGGAGCAGACAGCGGCCCGGTCTCAATACTGTCAGTCAGATTCCTCGTCATGGATAAAGTCTCCTCCAATCACAGCGTCAGGAAATGCAGCCGCCACACACTCAGACTGGAAGTAACTAAGTACATCTGCAACTTAACTTTTCCTTCACTACGTTCATGACAGCTGGAGTCACTGGACACTTTACTCCGTAAACTCCCCAAAGTGTCCGATAGTTTCCTCATATTTCCAGATTTCCTTCCAGCTCACTGCTGATATTAACACTGTGAACTTGAGAGTTTGGGGTGTGTAGTGTGTGGAGTGTGTGTAGTGTGTGGAGTGTGTGTAGTGTGTGGAGTGTGTGGAGTGTGTGGAGTGTGTGTGGAGTGTATGGAGTGTATCCTTCTGATGACCTGTTCTGTTTAAAGCTGCAACGATTACTTGATTAATTGAATGGCGGTTTTAATAATCAGTAAATCAGTTTGAGTCATTAAGCCAGTGACTCCTCTGTGACAGCGAATATCTTTGGGTTTGTGGATGAAACACTGATCAACCGTTTTTACAATTTTCTCTTTCTATTTTTAGACAAATAATTTATTAATTAATGAAGGAAATAATCCACAGATTAATCGACAATTAAAATAATCATCAGTTGCAGCTCTTGTTCAGTTTGTGGTGAGTATTTATGTCTCCAGAAAGTGCTGACAGGGCGTCACGTTATGTGAAATCTAAAAAGAAAGAAAGAAAGAAACAAAGATAATTAATGGAGGCAGGAAATTTATAGTTTAACAATAAACTTTATTGTCTAAAATGACACCAGTGCATTAAAAGTGCAGCAGGACGACACGTCGTACGTTTATCTTGAGATGACTGGAGGACTCAGGTTAATGAACTGAGCTGTTTCTCACTCGTTCACCCTCAACCTGACCGACTGAACACAGTCTGTGTGCTTATATATCTTAGTGTGTGTGTGTGTGTGTGTGTGTGTGTGTGTGTGTGTGTGTGTGTGTGTGTGTGCTCGTATGAGGGCCAATGAGCTCTCCTCACAAAGACCCTGATGATGCACATTAGAGCGTTCAGTGTTTGTCTTCCACCTCATTAGACGCCACTCACACATACATTTACAGTGTGTGTTTCTATTCATATACCTCACACACACACACACACACACACACACACACACACACACACACACACACACACACACGGATAGCTTCCTCACAAGCCCATACCTACAGACTTGTATTAGAAATCAGCCTTTAATGTTGATTTCTGTTAACATTTTCTCAAGCAGGAGATGTTCCTGTACGGGTCAAAATTCAGAATAATTACACGCTGGTAACAAAATCTAATGCTTCATTTGCAGACATTTTAAAAGGATTTTATTCAGTTTACTCTAAAATAACTAAACTCGCCTCTAATTCAGTTTTAATCTGCAGCGTCTGTTGTTTTATTTAAACCGCTGCGTGTCGCTCAGTTGGAACGTTGTGTGCGTTTGAAAAATGTGTACATCCGATGCCTCGAGTGCATTTCCGCCTTTACTTTAAATGAAGCATAACCCACATATAAGGCTGTACACACACACACACACACACACACACACACACACACACACACACACACACACACACACACACACACACACGTCCCTGTTGACCCTGCCTTTGCAAGTCTAATACCATGTTCTAGAGCAACTGCCACACTGACAGAGCCTCATATGTACATATTGTACATGGCTGCACTCTACTGCACACACACACACACACACACACACACACACACACACACACACACACACACACACACACACACACACACACACACACACGGCCGTGGCCCCATTAGCTCATGACTTACGGCTTAACAGACGTGTAAATACACACTATTCCATATAGACGTACATATGCACACACACACACACTCCCCCCTGCAATCTGGTCCAATGCTCTCATCTTGGCTGTCAGCCTGTTTGCAAACACACACACACACACACACACACACACACACACACACACACACACACACACACACGCAGACGGCGGTATAGACTCCATACATGCCTTCCTTGTGCTCTGAGGCGGTTAACCCTCAGTCGACCTGTGAAGCTGCCCAAAGAGATAATCAGACTGCAGCTTATCCAGACGCACTGTGTCATTTCCCGTGTGTGTGTGTGTGTTTGTGTACGTATGTGAGCTAAGAGAACATGCGACCAGATTGCGCTGTCTGTGTGTGTGTCTGTGTGTGTGTGTGTGTCTGTGTCTGTGTGTGTGTGTGTGTGTGTGTGTGTGTGTGTGTGTGTGTGTGTGTGTGTGTGTGTGTGTGTGTGTGTGTGTGTATCAGTTCCAGTCCACTGACTCTGGTGCAACATGCTTCAGACATTATTTATGTGTTTGTGTTAAAAGTTTGGTGAAGTGAATAAAGACGCTCAGAAACTAACGACGTTGTTTCTTACAAGCAGAACGTGAGGAACTTTTTATTTCTCTACTTTACATGAGAAGCAGCTCATTGGTCATTGATTGACCAATCAGAAAAGGCTTTTGCAGGTTGTCAGTCTGGGGGTTATGAAGGACAATGCAATCATCCTCAGAACGTTTGACCGGTTGCTGGGACGTCCGATGTTAATGCAAATCTGAGCTTCTTAAAGCTGCATTGATCATTTTCGCCACTGGGGTGCAGCAGCGCATGCTCAAACTGCAAATGCATATTATCACCCTTTGTGAAGTTGTTGTGGTGCACATCGTAGCCAACAGCTGCATATTTAAGCAATATTATATTATAGATGTTGCAGTTGAACTGCGACCAACTAAATAAAAGGCATAAAGAAATTGTTGTGGGGGAATTAACTCTCAAATATAAAACCTTCTTGCGAGGGTCATCTACATTTCCAATAACTCGACAACACTCAGTCACATCAGTAGATCCCTTTACTGGTGTTTGGAGCACGTTTGGCCGCGTCGAGTCAAACCGAGCTGCACCGATTTGCTTTTTCATCTCCAGTTTTGCCGAGCCGAGCCGGTGATGGACCCGCTATTGTGCTATCTTTTTTTTTTCCACGGACAAATTTAGCTGCGACATCTGTGAACTTCTGACATCATGGCTGAAATTTTTTTTCCAATAAGAGGTAGAAATTCACAACATGTTTTTATCTGAGGAAATATTCTGCTTCAGTCTGTATTTGTTGGCCTTTCAGCAGCATCATTGTCACTGTGGTGATGTTAGGATACAACCTAAACTGAGACAATACAGAAGCTGTTCAGCTTCACTTTGAACCCTGCGATACTTTAATTGACTCGGTGGTGATCATCCTCTGTTTCACTGTAGCTGACTCAGCACATCAGGCGACAACCAGCAGCTGTGTGTGTTTGTGCACATACAGGTCGGGTTGTGCGTCCGTGTGTGTGTGTTATTGCTGTTTAAGCAGAGTTGTTGTTGCACTGTTGCTGAAACATAAGCTGATGATGAATCTACAGAACTGTGTGTGTGTGTGTGTGTGTGTGTGTGTGTGTGTTTGTGTGTGTTTGTGTGTTTGCAGTCAGTCTTTTCCTCCCGTATCAAATTGTGCAGCGGACGACTGGATCAACTTTCAGCTTTTTACCAAAGTAAAGACATCAGCTTTTTGTCCCACCGGACACACACACACACACACACACACACACACACACACACACACACACACACACACACACACACACACACCTCAGCTCTGTCTTTCACCTTACCTCACCCCTCTCTCTCTCTCTCACCTGTATCTCACCCTCGTCTGTCTCCCCACACTCGTTGACCCCACCCTCCTGTCCTGTCGCCTCCTCTCGTCCCAGCTGACGGACGGACGGACTGTCCTCCGCCTACACATCCTCTGTGTGCGTCTGTACATTTGAACCTGTCCAGATTAGTCAAACCTCAGGTGTGGACAGGACACAGTATAGGTACAGGGGAAGTGTACAGAGACACTCTGTGCACCCTGAAAGTAGTAATCATGTGTCAGGATGCAGCAAACACAGATGTGCCGCTGTTACTGTGTCGAGTCTTGATCTGTAGAGATGCCCTGAATGTCCTAAAATCTTTAGATGTCCTAAATGTCCACTTAAAATGTCCGACAATGGGTCTGGGTTCTTATGGGTTAAAGAGATAGATGGCTACGTAGCATTATGTGTGTTTAACTGCCATATTTCTTTAGAGGCCATATGTTCAAATTTAAATAATTTATTCACCTCTCACAGACCCAGACAGCCACCGCCGGCTAAAAATAGCTATTGTTCTGAATTGTTCAAGACATTTTGAACCACTACTCTGATCTTTATGCTTTGACTGCTGCTAAAACACATGTAAACTGGAGTTTGTCAGCCTTTCAGTGGCGTCTTGTTTCTGCATTCATTCATCAGCGGTTGTAGCCGAGCTACTTTTGCTGTTCACGCTCAAGAGATCATATATTTCTGTGAAAAAGTCGCTTTTCTCAATGTTTTGTTATGATTTAATAACCTTTCTATTTACCCTCTGAACTTTTTAGGACACGTCTACACGGTCAGTAAATGAGACGTAGGAATGAACCTGATTTTCACTGAAAAAGGATAATGTCATAATAAATGTCTGTAACTCGCTGAGGAAAGGTCAGACGGAGACAAAAAACATCCACGTTCATCTTTTTAAATGAAAAAACTAAACTTTCTGAAGTTCACTGTAAAACTAAAATACATTTTGACTGGCGTTTCTTTTTAATTCTGGTAAATTCATCCATTGTGAGAACAATCAAATCTTAAATTGGGACTTTTCAGATTCTCCTAAATCGACAGATGTATGACAGTAATGCTGACTGTAGGAAGAACAAAATAAAAGTCCAGCGCCAGAAAGATGTTTCTAGGAAAAAGTCAAGACTCACGTGCTTTTATAACAACAGCTTGACGGGCCTGATGCACACAAGGAGAAACAATAATACCAGAAGAGAGTCGCTGATCCTGCTTCTGATTCTCGATTTAGAAATTGAAATTGTGACACCGCTAATAATTATTATTAAAAGATTTCATATGAGCGATACAGACTCCAAACCATAAAAAGTTGCTGCAGGAAAAGTCGTCTTATTTCTGTCTTCCTTCACTCGTCTCCTCGTCTTCAGTGGGACGGACTAGGATGCAAGGAACAATGCAAGGTGACAATTAAAGGGATAGTTCGTATCCAGTTAATGTCTACATCCAGCCGTCATCACACGCTGAGTCGTTAATAATTACACCAAGAGGGAATTTCTTGAATCGTCTAATTGTTTCATTTAGAGGAAAGGGTTAGGAAAGTATTTAACGTTTCCCCCAAATTGTGTCTATTTGCCTGCCTGTGTGTGTGTGTGTGTGTGTGTGTGTGTGTGTGTGTGTGTGTGTGTGTGTGTGTGTGTGTGTGTGTGTGTGTGTGTGTGTGTGTGTGTGTGTGTGTGTGTGTGTGTGTGTGTGTGTGTGAGAGAGAGAGAGAGTGTGTGTGAGTGTCTCCAGCTGTTTTTTGGCCCAGAGCAGCACCGAGAAACCAGGTCAAGTGTCTGTTCCACAGACGAATAAACAAACCTCTTCCTCCTCCTCCTCCTCCTCCTCCTCCTCCTCTTCATCACAGATAGTGATAAGAGAGTGTTTGTGTCACAAGAAGAGAGACGGCGACGTAAAGAGAGATGATTTTGTTGCAGACGATACACAAACCAAAACGACATCTCTGACAGAATTTGAAGCTCCAGTAACCAATTAAATGTGTCTGTGAATAGAAACACACTCGGGTTCAGGTGAAACTGTTTCAGGGAGGCGTGCAGCCTCGCCTCGTTCATTTAGGTAGGTGTGGTGGACAGAATAATGGAGACACCTGTCAGTACATGTTGTACACTGTGTCTTTGGACGAGTCGATGGACAGTAAGGAGTGAAACGTACGTCAGTCGCAGCCAAATGTCAGAATAATGTGAATATGAAACGGAGAGAAGACGTGACGTTGACTCAGTTTGTGTTTGAGTTGTTTTCTCATTTGTGTCTGAATTGTTGTGGTTTGTGTCGCTGCAGTGTTTGTGTGCATATCTATTAGTTTGTTTGCTTCTCATCCAGAGATGGTTCAGTGTGCACATGTGATCCGAGCTGTGTGTGTGTCTGTGTGTGTGTGTGTCTGTGTGTGTGTGTGAGTGTGTGTGAGTGAGTGTGTGTGTGTGAGTGTGTGTGTGTTGTCCCCAGGCCCTCAGTGTTCCTGTGTGTCAGAACACAGCTGGTGAAGCAGTTCGTCCCACGGGGGCCTTCAGTACAGCCAACACACACTCGCTGTAGCCCTGTGTGTGTGTGTGTGTGTGTGTGTGTGTGTGTGTCTTTGTGTGTGTCTGTGTGTGTGTGTGTGTGTGTGTGTGTGTGTGTGTGTGTGTGTGTGTGTGTGTGTGTGAGATCAGCTCGTCTCCCAAACAGCCACCACATCTGCTTTGCTCTCAGTTCGACTCGATCACCTAAACACACTGATGATGTCCGTGACTCTTCTCCCCTGGGATCACCTCCTTTAAAGGGACAATCCACCGCAAAGCAGCCGGGCTATTTTTACGGATTCACTATTTATTTATTTATTTATTTATTTATTAACATTTTGGATGTGTTTTTCTGTCTAAAAATGTCTAAAAATAGTGGAACATGTTTGATAATCTTCTTGAAAAACGTGGAGCTAACTGGAGATCGATCAATTTATGGGTTATCTGATATTATCAGATGATATTTACCCATTATAGATACATCAGTGTTGCCATTTATGGTGTCCGATATGCATAGAATTAAACTTAAAAAATAAATAAATTATATTTTAACTGAACGTAAGGCAGAAAAAAAATGCTTGTGATAGTTAATAATTAGTTGTTACGATAATTATGATACAGTATTTGTGGTTATCACAACGTCAGGGGCCTGCGATCAATATGAGATGATGTCATGCCCCTTCCACCTCTTTCTTCTGACCATAAAAGAAAATAACAACATATTAATAATTGTTAATAATTGTGACTCGTTAAATTAACTAAATCAACACACATAAAAAATGGCCTCACAACAGGAACTTTTATCAGAAGTATAACATTTTTCTCAGTCGTCCTGGAGACAATAATAAAATACATAAAGGTTTATCTTAAAGACGATGATACGGGTCCATGATTTCACTTTGCATCCATGATATCTGATCCTTAATCCTTAAATCAATCTCTGGACTTGACTTGATGTATTGTTACACCCCTCAGGCCGATAAATCAATATGAGAATATTTTTATAACATGATGTATTTGTGTAAACACGGTCAGAACCAGGCGCTCTGTGACTGACATGTATCGGCTGTGACTGACTGACATCGTCACCCTTGCAGAGCTGGACTTCTGATGTCAGGGAGTGTTTGAATGTCTCACTGCTTCACTGAGTTTCAGGTATTTAACACTTGACTCTACCTGTGATAGTAAAAAATAGATGAACAGTGCTGTCGTGTTGCTCCGACAGATGCTGCTGGAGTTCGATCACTGCAGGTCAGCTGCTCTGAGCTCGCACGACTCACAATGTTTGCAGCAGGACGACCGTTAACAAAGCAGCACTTAGTTTTCCTTAATGGCAGTTTTGTCCAACAGATGATGTTACATTGATTATCCTCAGTGGGGGGTCGCAGGGTGCAGGGTCAGGGCACACGGGGCATGAAGGAGGGGCAGGCAGTGTGTGTTTGGTTTAACATGTCAGCGCCAGCTGCCGCCCAAATCCCACGTGGAGATCTGAGAATCCCTCTGACTTCATAAATGGACGCAGCGGTCTGGTTTCATATCGACAGGAGCTTCTTGTCATATCTGAGGATGGCAAGCTGTGTGTGTGTGTGTGTGTGTGTGTGTGTGTGTGTGTGTGTGTGTGTGTGTGTGTGTGTGTGTGTGTGTGTGTGTGTGTGTGTGTGTGTGTGTGTGTGTGTGTGTGTGTGTGTGTGTGTGTGTGTGTGTGTGTGTGTGCGCGCGTGTGAACCATATGGACACAAGCTTGTTTGTGTGTGTGTTCCTTATGTTTCTTGTTTGCAAGGAAAGACGGTCTGTTGATGTTGTCCTTTCACACACTTCACGCTCAGTAGGGATGATGATGGCCGACATTAACCTGCTTCTCGTGGCCGATACTGAAAATATAACCGAGTATCTCACGTTTTTGTATTCTTTAGTAGTTTGCCTGAGAGTAAGACGGGCTCAGATGTGGCTCTACAAAGTCCTCTCGAAACCTTTGTGTAACATGTATCGTCTCCCTGTGAGGACGTGTCCACACTGATACGGATGTTTTTCTGGGTGAATATTTGTCTCCTCTCCACACAACCTTCATTTTACAAAATATCTCCGCACACACGAGGACCCAAAAACAATTCAAAAGTATATTTCTACAACCATATTTCAAAGTATGTCGACACAACACTTGTTAAGTCAATGAAAGCAGTTTGGCTTCATATTATCGGCTCCATGTATCAGAGGATATTTATACTGAGACTGATATTCAACCAATAATCTGAATTTCCTGATGTCAGGCCTGATAATTATCAGACTTCAGGTGTGTTGTGACTGAGGCTGGACAACAGGTCTTTGGGTGTAAAATCCCTCCCGGCTCCTGGACGTGCACGACAGTTAATGATGTGACTAACTAAATGTAATAATTATGATCTGGACTCGATGTGCTCGTGTGATCCTCTTGATTTAGTCGTTTGTACCCAGAACCGACTCGTGTGTGCAGCTCTGCATGTCTCTTGGGTTGGTGTCACGTGTGCGTGTGTGCGTGTGTTTGTTTGTGCATTCGTGTGTGTTTGCGTGTTAATATTAATAAACAGTGTTGTGATCACTCGTTTTGTGTAGATGCCCTGAGTAAGTGTGTGTGTCTGTCTGTCAGGTGTGTGTGTGTGTGTGTGTGTGTGTGTGTGTGTGTGTGT
>NC_140199.1:1447472-1464972 GCF_965226575.1 Pagrus pagrus | reverse complement strand
TCTCTCCTCCTCTCCTCTCCTCTCCTCTCCTCTCCTCTCCTCTCCTCTCCTCTCTCCTCTCCTCTCCTCTCCTCCTCTCCTCTCCTCTCTCCTCCTCTCCTCTCCTCTCCTCTCCTCTCCTCTCCTCTCCTCTCCTCCTCTCCTCTCCTCTCCTCTCCTCTCCTCTCCTCTCTCCTCTCCTCTCCTCCTCTCCTCTCCTCTCTCCTCCTCTCCTCCTCTCCTCTCCTCTCCTCTCCTCCTCTCCTCTCCTCTCCTCCTCTCTCCTCCTCTCCTCTCCTCTCCTCCTCTCTCCTCCTCTCCTCTCCTCTCCTCTCCTCTCCTCTCTCCTCCTCTCCTCTCCTCCTCTCCTCTCCTCTCCTCTCCTCTCCTCTCCTCTCCTCTCCTCTCCTCTCCTCTCTCCTCTCCTCTCCTCCTCTCCTCTCCTCTCTCCTCCTCTCCTCTCCTCTCCTCTCCTCCTCTCCTCTCCTCTCCTCTCCTCTCTCCTCCTCTCCTCTCCTCTCCTCTCCTCTCCTCTCCTCTCCTCCTCTCCTCTCCTCTCCTCTCCTCTCCTCTCCCCTCTCCTCCTCTCCTCTCCTCTCCTCTCCTCTCCTCTCCTCTCCTCTCTCCTCTCCTCTCCTCTCCTCCTCTCCTCTCCTCTCCTCTCCTCTCCTCTCCTCTCCCCTCTCCTCCTCTCCTCTCCTCTCCTCTCCTCTCCTCTCCTCTCCTCTCTCCTCTCCTCTCCTCTCCTCTCCTCTCCTCTCCTCCTCTCCTCTCCTCTCTCCTCTCTCCTCCTCTCCTCTCCTCTCCTCTCCTCTCCTCTCCTCTCCTCCTCTCCTCTCCTCTCCTCTCCTCTCCTCTCCCCTCTCCTCCTCTCCTCTCCTCTCCTCTCCTCTCCTCTCCTCTCCTCTCCTCTCTCCTCTCCTCTCCTCTCCTCCTCTCCTCTCCTCTCTCCTCCTCTCCTCTCCTCTCCTCTCCTCTCCTCTCCTCTCCTCCTCTCCTCTCCTCTCCTCCTCTCCTCTCCTCTCCTCATCGATCATGTTGAAAACAAACACAGGAGTTTTAATCCTTCATTCTGTTCTGGGTATTAAATTCAGGCCCTGAGGAGCAGAAGCAGTCTGTGTTGTGTGTATGGTTTTGTGTGTGTGTGTGGTTTTATTTAATGTGTGTATCATATTATCTGTTCATACTGTGTGTGTGTCTGTGTGTGTGTGTTTGTGTGTGTGTCTGTGTGTGTGTTGGACCAGAATAATGTCCCGTCTGCTGTGTTTGTTGCTCTGGTATCACATCCACACGTCCTCTGGGTGTCAGTGTTTGTAAGCAGGAGATTCATAAAGGAATCGTACCACTGTGTGTGTGTCTGTGTGTGTGTGTGTGTGTGTGTGTGTGTGTGTCTGTGTCTGTGTGTGTCTGGGTGTGTGTGTGTGTGTCTGCTGTATATGTAAACCTATCCAAGCAAAGCGAGGGGAAATTTCAGCCCGGGCATCGATCGTGTGCGGCCTGTTTTTCAGGGTCACCGTGATGTCAGCGTTTGTATTATTATTGCTTTTATTGTCTGCTGCTTTTAATTCAACACAACAAGATGACATCAAACCTCATTGATCCTGTGGATAGATGAGCTGCTGCATATCCACAGTAACAGGAGACAGCGGAGGGGGAAAGGACTTCAGACAGGACAAAGAGTTATAGGTTTTAAACACAGCAGCTGATAATTACTGAAAATAAGTTTCATAAACATCCATAGATCCAGACTCTTTGTTCCCTTCTACATGATCTTAAACCTTCACATTCATCTCAGCAGCTCTGTGAGACTGTACGTAATCGGCATGTTAGCATGCTAATGTTTGCTTAATGGCATGAAACAAAAATTAGTTTTTTGCTTGTAATAGAGTACTTTTCCTTTCATGTTATTGCTACTTTTAATCTAACTAAATTATTGCCTCCTCCGGCAGAGACCTGTCCTCTATCAGTATCGTATTAACTCTGCATGATTTCTTTCAGATCAGCTCCTCTTTACTCCGGTTTCTCACGTTTAGCTGCAGTCAACATTCATGTTTAAGTCCAAATCATATTCACGGGGACTTAAAATAACTCTGATCACAAGCTGTCGTTTTGCAGCTGTCACAGCAAGAACAAATGGAGGAGTCGACTGTGGTGAATTTGTGTTTTTGTGACAATTGTGGCTTTATCGCTTAATAACGTACAGTCCTATATCGATTTCCTGATTTATTTTGAATTTCCACAAGAGGGAGACTTCAATGTTTCCCCCACAAAACAGTGTGTGTGTGGAAATACTCCATCTCTGTGATCATCATCGACTCTGTTTGCTGAACAGTTGTAAGAAAAGTAAAGTTACTTTTATAATCAGCAAGTTAAGTAAACTTGACACTGTCGGATGCCGACTCGCCCTCTGTCTGCTCCTCTGCAGTGGCGGTAAACACAACGTCGATAGCGTTGCTGAGTGTAACGAGATGTTTGGTGATGATGAACAGTGATGATTGGTGTTGAACAGGGTTATGGCTGTGAAATGGCTCTTTCCCACAGAAACACACACACACCTGTAGCAGAGCTACAACACAGGTACGCTCAGCGTCTGACAGCAGCTGCTCTGACTTCTCAGTCTGTCAGCGTCCTCCTGGTTTACATTTTTAAATAATGCTGAGAGAGAGAGTCGTATCGCTCAGACTGCAGAAAAACAAGCCACCAGATGAACTCCTCACGGTGCTTCGCATGGAGCTGAGATGTTTTCTTCTGTGTAGTGATCCTCTCTCTCTCATTCACTACCTGTCTACCTGTCTGTCTGTATACATGTCCGTCACCCCGTCTATCTGTCTTCTAAACTCTGTCTCTCCGCCCGTCTATCTGCCTCCATCCCTCAGTCCGTCCATCCGTCCGTCTGTCCTCCTCTCTCTCTCTCGCTGCCCGTCGCTCTGTCACTCAGCCTCAGCCCGGCTGCCTGCCCGTCTCTGTCTCTCAGCTCGTCTGTCTGTCCGCGGCCTCTCTGTCAGGATTACACGGCGTCAGGTTGGCCAACATGGACGTCGGTGGTGGGGAAACAAAATGTTCCTCTCGGCACAAAGCCGCTCTAATCCGCTCTCCTCATCCCCCCCGCAGCAGAGCCTGATTACAGAAAGCTGGTTGGTCGGCATTAAGACAGACAGTTAGCAGACAGACAGGCAGGCAGACAGACAGACGGGTGTATAGGCACGTCGGCAGCGAGCATTAAAGCCGGGCCGGTGGTGCAACACTCGCTAACTGACTAATTAGTTGATTGGCTTGTTGGCTGATTGACTTATTAACCTGCCGACGGACTAAGTGACCCTGCAGCTTACCTGCTGGCTGATTGCCACTTTGTTCTCCAGGTAATTGACTCAGTGAAAGCCTGGATGATTATCTGCAGGGCTGATCGATGACTTGCTAACTTAATGACTGAGTCAGTGACAGAACGACGAGCTTGTTGACCAGCTGGAGATGAGAGAGGAGAAGAGCTGCTGGCGAAGATGCTTTTAAAAATCTTTCTAACTGCATAACAACTATTACAACAACAACAGTACTGAACGACGTCTTTGGGATCACTTTTCGATTCATTTCATCAGTTCATCAATTCATCAGTTGTCCTGATTTTGGGGACATTTTCTACTAAATAATGTTGCAGGATGTTTTTGTGCTTTTAATATCGGTTTCTGAAGATTTTTATTGTGGATCGAGATGAAAAAACTCTCACAATAACTCGATCCTGGTGAAGTTTCCTTATCAGATCAATATCCTGTATTGATGAATATAAATCCTGTTTTATTTTGAATTGTCTGAGCCCGTCACCACGGCTGAAGGCACATCGTCTCCCCACAAAAACACGATTACTTATGATAACTTTAAGATTCTTTGATTGCTTTCACTGCATAAAGCTGTTTGTCCTCTCTGTGATGTGGTTAAAATATTTGTTTCTAACTAAATGTGAGGTTAAAGTGAGTCCAGTATGTTTTAGTTTTTATTTTAAATTACAAGAATGTTTTGATGATTATCTTGATAATATTGCAAAGTGCAGTTACGTTGGACGAGGTTATGGTGACATGGTATTTTTAATTTATTCCACTCCTGCTTCTGACTGGAGTCTTCCTCTTTTATGTGTTCACTTTGCAGATGGCCTTTGTCTCCGAGTACCGACCGTGTGGCTGATAATTGTGCCAAATCAGTGTGTCGAACTACATTAGCACCGTATTTTGATTTTAGAGCATCTGTATACTCTTGTTTCTAATATCACCAGAATATTTCTTACGTCGTTTCTTTCTGTCATTTTAAATAACTCAGTCTGGAACCTGCAGATAGAAAGATGTCGATTAATATAAATTTACATGATTGAATTTCTGGTTCTCCGGGTCATGATGCCTTTTTCCATCCCGACTCTCGTTATTTGAATTGTGATGGACTTTGTTTCTCTGTTTTGTCGTTTCAGCCTTAACCGCCTACACGTACCTGACCATCTTCGACCTCTTCAGGTGTGTTTATCATTATCTTTAACGTGATTTACAAAATATTGCACGTATCATTTTTTTTAATACAGAGAAAAAAACCTGAATGTAATAAATGATTAATGTCCAGCAGAAGATATCAGCTATCCCTGAAATATATAATGCTATTTTTGCAAAATGTAAAAATGCCAAGCCGATAATTGTTTTGTCTGAGTTTGATAATTAAATAATTGTTTACATCATTGCTGGTTTCAGCCACTGAAATGTGAAGATTTTTTTCTGATTTGATTTAGATAATAGTTTTTTATTCACACCGAGTGGCATTAAAAGTCACCACATCAGGTTTTATAAAGTTGTGACGGTATTTTTCATCATTTTTTAATATTTAACATAACGAACAAACGCGTCTCTGGTTCGTTCTGCAGTGTGAAAAAGAAGAAGCAGAGTCAGATGTGAGATAACACTCAGTCTGCTCAGCTGTGCTGCTGTTATGATGGAAAATTTCCACTCATGAAAAATTAATTGTGAGATTATAATGAATAAAAGATAAATAAAACAAGAAGTGAACTGTAGCTGACCTCTCTCACCGACTGTCTGTCTGTGTCTTCACGCTGCCGTCTCACTTATTTCTCTCTCCCTCCTTGTTGTCACCCGTCCTCCCTGTCCTCCCTTCTGGTCTGCAGTTTGATCACCTGTCTCATCAGCTCCTGGGTGTCCATGAAGAAACCCAGTCAGGTCTTCTCCTTCGGGTGAGTTCACCGTGATAATCTGGACACAAGATAAAATGAGATACAGAGAGGTGGAGCTTTATTAATCCTAAAGGAAATTGTGATCAAAATTACAGTAACACAAGAATAAAAAACAAAAACACAGTGGAGGAATAATAGAAAGTGTAAAAGGAGTAAATGCTGATCAAATCAAATCAAACAAGTGTAAAGAGCAACATCCGGCATGATTCCCTCAGAAATAAACGAAAATGAGAAAAAACGTCCTATTTTACGATGTTAAAGGAAGTGAGCATTAAATTCCTGGTGAGAAACAGTCACGGGCGAAAACACAACCTCCTTCTCGGAGGTGAAGAGATAAATTTAGGAAAAGAAGTAAACTAGAATAAAATAAGAATAGAAAAGATACTTTATGCAGTGATATTAAAAAGCAATAAAAGGGAATTTTGCACATGATATCAGAAATATTAATTCAACCGTCCCTCTGCAGATGAAGGAGCAGCTGTGCAGTTAAAACACCAACAAATCTTTTTAAAATACAATAACATGGAATTATGTGTTATCATATCAGCATCTGTCATGAGAAGCAGGTAATCATCGGTTATCCCTACTTAACTTCCAACTTTTAATTAACCAGAAATGTAAAAAAAGTACTTTAATGTAGGAAGAAGTTGAAAAAGGACAGTGGACATCATGTCGCAGGTAAAGACGTCCGTTCAGACCTTCACCACACACACGTATCTGGTGGCAATCAAGTTAAACATGCAGAGAAAATAAAGTCTTCTGAGATCATTATGTCATTACGCCGACGACGGCACCATGTTTCTGTGATGCCCGTCCGTCCCATTCTCGTGAACGTGATGTCTCATGAATAGAGGCGGCTAAAAAAAAGTCTTATCTCCCGATAATACAGGATCTAATCACAAATGTCAAAAACCGATTTTCTGCATGTTGATTAGCAGCGTGACGCTGATGGAGCGGAAAAGATTTACACACAAGAGTTATCTGAGGTTCATCTTCAAACCAGCAGCGGTTGCCGTCTTGTGTTTTTATCCACATACACGCTTTCAATTAATTAATTTGTTAATTATTGCTGTCGACTTGCTGCAGATGGTTAATCTTAATTTCCGGTTGTGTTTCAGCAGATTAAGACCCTGATTAATGGTTTTACACACGATAAACTGGATAAAGACAGAAAATAGTGCCTCCTTTTCTATTCATTCAATCACGAATCATTTTAAATTGCATATAGATTCTGAATTTAATCGGACAAAATTGGATTAAATCGTGAGATTACCAGAGAATCACACCCGACTCACACGATACCCTGAGAAGGTTTCTGCTGTGACTTCTGCAGCTTCTTGTCGTTTACCTGGAACCAGAAACTTCCCCGGTAACAGGACCGTAATCCTTTTTCTTGGAGCGTTCGGTACAACGTATCATGAAGTGAACACTACTAACACCGTTATTATTGCTTAGTCCTCTTAGCTTAAGCTTCTAAAGCCTTGACAGTGACGCCGGTGAGTTAGTATGATACTTGTTAGTGAGGACGCCAGGTTACTGTCCGCCGAGTCCTGGAGGTTTCACACATAATCGTTTCCCCTGTAAGATCTCCAGGAAAACCACCTTTCATAATCTGCAGCTTCTTCAGAATCGGCTTTATTGGCCAAACGTGAACACGACAACACGACTGATTATTGTGTTTCACTCATGAACTCACACATTTATAGAAACACAGCAGGAGTCCAACACAAACTCTGATGACTTACTGATGCTGAGCCATCAGTCCTCTGTACTGCTCTGTAGAAACGGCCTCTACGTGAAGATGTTTCTCACTGGAAATGATTCACTGGACTCCAACGGGTCAGAACTGTGATAAGTGACGTGGATGTAAAGTGAAACCTGACGGGTGCACGGAGGCTTCGTACAGCCACGAGGCGGTAACTCTAGTTTCTGTTATGATCCGCCGCTGTATAAATAAAATTGACTCGACTTGACTCATAAACACACGAGAGCCCCGCCCAGCTCGCTCACACTGCTAGTTTGCGGCGTGTGTGTGTGTGTGTGTGTGTGTGTGTGTGTGTGTGTGTGTGTGTGTGTGTGTGTGTGTGTGTGTGTGTGTGTGTGTGTGTGTGTGTGTGTGTGTGTGTGTGTGTGTGTGTGTGTGTGTGTGTGTTTCAGCGAACTGGCCACACACTGTATTTGCAGCTGACAGGTGATCTCTGACCTCGAGGTGTGAACGAGTGGTGACTGAGTGGAAATCTGCTTTTCAGCTTCACTTGGCTCTTATAATGCGCCCCCGTGTGTGTGTGTGTGTGTGTGTGTGTGTGTGTGTGCGCGCACATGTGTGCATGTGAGTGTATGCCTGTGTGTGCGCATGTATGCGCCTGTGTGCTCTTGAGCTTAGATCAGTGTGTGTTTTTCTTTGGGCATCTGTGCATGCGTGTGTGTTCATCTGAGCGTATTGTTACTGTTTGTGTGTGTGTGTGTGTGTGTGTGTGTGTGTGTGTGTGTGTGTGTGTGTGTGTGTGTGTGTGTGTCTTAATGGACTGTCAGTAACAGAACAAGCTTAAACCCTGCAGCAGCAGCAGCAGCAGCAGAGCGAGGGGTTTCCAGGAATTAGTCCGATCCACTTCAGCTCAACTGCGACCTGTGCTGAGATAATATCGTATTTAAAGACTAGATTACTGCAGGTGTCGCACCTGTACGCTCAGTCTGCAGGTTTATTTCAGACGGACACTTTGGATCATGTCCAAGAACGTTTTCACTGTCTTATCATAAACCTTCACACACTGCTTCAAGGTTTCATTCACAAAATTGTGACCCAAAGAGTAGAAATAAGAATAACACAGAGCTCCGAGTCCTGCTTCCTTCAACCAGCTGACAAAAAGATTAGAGAGCGAAACAATCAGAAAACATTAAGAGAACTTCGAGGTGCAAAGATAAATAAAATCCATTAAAGCAATAAAATGTAGCCGACCCGAGTCGAGCCACCCGAAGCATCAGTATTTAAAGAACTTTCTCCAGAAAGTTACATTAGATAATAATGGTCGGTCCCGGCCCTGTCGATGTGTCATCAGAACAGCGCCGTCAAAAATAATCTAAAAAAGCAGCATCTGATTTTGTTTTCCTCAAAACATCATCATCAAGTGCACATTTACCTCACAGTAACTTTGTGGCAAAGTGATCAATGACTTCATGTCTTGAGTTTGATGAGACAGTTCCTGATGATCATCTCTCAGTGTAATTCACCTTATTGATTTATTCCATTAAAGTGTGTTCATCTTCACGGTCGTTAGGAGGCGGTGTTTATCAACCGCTCGCCGCTCTCCACTGCTGCGGAGAGCGACGTGTATGGAGGACGACACCGATGATGATGATGATGAGAGTCTGTAACCAGCAGACAGCAGGTTTTCTGTGTGGCGCCCGTATAGATTAACTACAGGCTGTTGACTGTGCAGAGCGCGACCTCTGACCCAGCAGCATGGAAACGATCAGGCCAACCAGCGGGCACTAAGTGTTCGAAGGGAGAGTGTGTGTGTGTGTGTGTGTGTGTGTGTGTGTGTGAGTGTGTGTCCAACCTGCAGTAGACCAACCGATAGACAACCTATTAACCTGAAGGTGTCAGCTCATCGGTTGGACACATGCTCTCTCTTCAGGTCTCTCACACACATGTTCACTCTGAGAAACAAGAAAAAAGGATAACAAGCTTATCGCGCGCACACACGCGCGCGCGCACACACACACACACACACACACACACACACACACACACACACACACACACACACATACATATCCTTTATGTGCCGACCCCCTCGGACTGAACAGAAATGTGGTGTTTCCCATAAATATTGGAGCAGAGTTTGTGTTGGGTGTGTTGTCACAGTAGGAGGTGAGTCACAGGTGTTTTTCTGCACTCTCTTCATTATTATTTCATTATTTGGTGTTTTAATGACTCGTCCTCGCAGGATAACGCCGTGTAAGAACCGATTTATAGTTTTTTATTGGAGTTAACGTGTCCTCCCGTCACCCTCTGACTGTATATGGTCACATCTCTTTTGCTTTAATCCGTAATGTACTTCACTTAACGAGGACGGAAGCTTTTAGTTTAGTGGCCGACCATCAGATCGCTGACAGCCAACGTCAGGTTTAACCTCCATCAGCCCGGCCGACCACTCGCTGATACAAATCTGCTCATCCAGAACAGACTGTGACGGGAT
Organism: Pagrus pagrus; assembly: GCF_965226575.1. Taxonomy (NCBI): domain Eukaryota; kingdom Metazoa; phylum Chordata; class Actinopteri; order Spariformes; family Sparidae; genus Pagrus; species Pagrus pagrus. The sequence goes on along the minus strand of NC_140199.1, from coordinate 1,455,579 downwards.
CGACCCTGTGACACCGTGACCCTGCGACCCCGTGACGAGGTCAGCAACAGGCCAGTCGTGTGTTCGTGTCGTGCTGTCGACTTGTCTTCTGTCCCGTACAGTAAAAGCTTCACATTTATATGAATGTATGTAACATGATCTGATTTATTCACACATTTATTTCTGTGAATAATGAAGCGGTCAGATAATTTGCATCCTTTCTGTTCTAACTGAACAGTGATTAGTAGTTAATAGTGATTGATGCAGTCGAGTCAAAGTCGTTTTACTAAGTTAAAGTTATTATTATTATTATTTACTTCCTCTTTTATGAGAAAACCCTTGTTTTCTCATGGTACAGCACATCTGGTTGCACTCTTGCGCCATGAGTTGCGTTTTTCCAACAGTGAATAATTTTCAACTCTTTGGCACGAGGTGCGAAGTCGCACCGCTTCTTTCCGTGTGATTGCTCACGCTTTGTACCTGAAACACGCCAGTCGAAGGTGTTTTTGAAGCGGCTGCGTCTGCAGCATCGAGTCTCACTGTGATGCGGCCCGACAGCGAAACGCTCCCTGATGACCGGACCCAAACAGAACCTGCAGATTTTATAGTTTTCAATGGAGATCCAGATGAAAATCAGCAGAATTCAGTAGAATGTTTCTTCACTCGTAAAGTGAGAACTTGATTGATTTTGAGCAAAAAGAACAAACCTAACACGTTAAAAAGACCTAAACTTATCTCGGGCAGGCTGAAATAAATATTTAGTGCTCAGTTTCTCAGCAGTGAATCCAGTTTTTGACGTGTTGTCTCGCTGCTCCTCTAACTATTTCTGCCATTTATACCAAATGATCGAACCCGCAGAGTCTCCGCCCTGCGATGTTCCTCTTCAAATCAAAAGCTACGTGAGTTTGTTGTCGATGGTTCTTCTCCTTCTCACTTCTTCTTCTTCTCTCCAGGTTTGAACGACTGGAGGTTTTGGCAGTTTTTGCGTCCACTGTTCTCGTCCAGCTGGGAGCCTTGTTCATCCTGAAGGAGAGGTGTGCACGTCACCGACACACACACTTACACACACTCAGTCAGTGACGTTGACGTATGTAAATAATGAATTAAGGAACACGAGATGTTTTGTTTTCATACTTTGAGTCAGCATTTTTGAGATCACGTCTGTGTCTCTGTTTATTTGACCACGTCTCTTTCTTTGTCTCGCTCGCTCTGTCTCTCTTGATTAAAATTTCAATTATATTCAGCAGAATTATTATTTCCAAAGCAGTACACAAAGTATTTCCAATTGTTTCCTTCTTTTGTCTGTTTTTTCCTCCACCTCATTATTAATGTCGCCACGTCGCTTTGTTCCTCTCAGGGTGCATGTTCTTCCTTTCTCATCAAACTATTCAAAAAATGCAATAATTGGTCCCAGGTCATTTACGCACATTCAATGTTACAACGAGACTTTAATTTATTATAATTCATCACTGTGGGTTCAACAGTCTTCATACAAACACGTCTTTGAACTCAGTGTTCTCGCCTCTGTCTGACGGGACCCCCCAAAACGGATGTTTTTCACCTTTTCACATCCATTTACCGATCAACCAAAATCCTATAAGTGACCAATTTTTTACGTTTATATGTTTTTATATGACTTAAAATTTCTGTTGACAAATATATTGATAATAATAAATAAAATATGAAAGGTAGTAGTGTAATATGATGTGCTATGTATATGAAAATATGTAGAAAAAAGGAAAAAGAAGTAGTAGTAGTAGAAAAGTGTCTGCGCCCAGTTTTAAACCATTAAAGGAGAAATGTTCTGCTCATGTTCAGGTCCATAATTTTGGTACTGGAATATGTTTACATGCTTTAATGCTCTAAAAAACAAACTAACGCTCTGTTTCGGCTCCCGTGTCTTTAAGGCCCCTCTCCTGAACACCCAGTCTCCTCTCATTGGTCAGCTCGCACACGCCTGAACCAGCATCGATAGCAACAGAGCAGCTCCGCTAAATCAATTCTCATGTGCCAAACAAGCCGCTATAGGCTTAATTATTTAATTATTAATTAAGCAAATGTGTGTGTGTCATAATCATGGAAACAAAGGCGGGACGACTGGCGAGGCGTTTAAGGAGCAGTGTTTTCTGTGGGAAACTTGGACCTTTTTAACTTCCAGGATCTTTTACATTCACAAGAATATTCAGTGAATAACACACTGAAGGAAAACAGCTGAAAAGTGTAATCGGGCTCCTTCAGGACGCTCTGAGTCAAAACCTGAACAGACTTCATTTAATACGATAAAACACAAAGATGTAAAGATGTTGTTTGATAACACACACACAAGAAACGTGTGTGTGTGTGTGAGGGCTGTGGGAACGTCACTGCCTGGCTTTGTCTGTCATTGTGACACAAACACACACACACACACACACACACACACACACACACACACACACACACACACACACACCTTCAGGCAGCGTGTGGGGTTGTCTCGCGGTCAGCTCTCAGGGTAGGGAGGGGTACATTTCTAGAATAACCACACACACACAGACACACACAGACACACACAAATGCAGGTCAAGCAGATGGCACGCTGCCTGCTTACTTTCAGGTGTGTGTGTGTGTGTGTGTGTGTGTGTGTGTGTGTGTGTGTGTGTGTGTGTGTGTGTGTGTGTGTGTGGATGAGTTTCTGGTTTCTGATTGGATAAAATCATCACACATAGTTCAGATCAAAAGTTTAAACCACCTTTTCATATTTTAATCGGCGGTATATTAAACTGTAGGTAACCATAGTAACAGCAGTGACGCTTCAGACTGTTAGCGGTTAGCCGACCGCGTGGTGGAGGATTTAAAGGCACAGTGTGTCATTTCTGCCACTAGGGGTCCCTCTGTTAAAACAAAACACACAAGTAGCGTGGGATCATGGGAGTCGTTGTATTTAAACAAGTGACAGCGACAGAAATGAAACGCTGGTTGAATATTGTTGGAAACTTACAGATAAAAGGTTCAGTTGAGTTGTTTTTGGACATTTTAATGCAGACGTGCTGAATATTACGTCTTCAGCTTGGCTCCATTTAAACAGTACTTCAGCTGTGGAGACCACAGACTCACTTTGTTTGACCACGTTACATAATATTAACATGTTGTGCTGTTTTATTACATTGTATATTATATTAGAGCCTCACTGGTGCTGGATTATTGTGACTGATGCTGACGTGAGGCAGCACAGAAATTGCAATTCTGTTAAATCAGCCGTTGTTCTGCTATAATATAAATACACAGAATATGAAAACACAGTGTTTTTAATTCTCCCTCAGACACTCGATGAGATAAATGTTATTGATGGAGGACATTGTCCAGTTTAACAGTGTTTGATTGATTCACAAAGAGATTCAGTTTACTGTCACAGACGAGGAAAGACACCAAGAAATATTCTCTGAAATCAAATTATCATCAAAGTATTTGGTGATTAATTTAATATTTGACATGTGGTGGATTGATTGGTTGATTGTTGAGGCTCTAGTCTGACTGCTGACTGTGTGCCGCTCCTGTCCTGTTTGGATTCAGTTTTAACTTCAGTTCTGATTCTAGTTTGTTGTATTTTGAATGTTTGGACCTGTGCGATCAATAAGACGTGTTAAATGTGTTCTGGGTGTTTTTACGAGGTCACAACCCGACAACGAACCTGAAGACACAAGACTGAACATTTTGTTCTGTTGGTGCCGCTGTCTGTCACACACACACACACACACACACACACACACACACACACACACACACAGCCTGTACAGTACAGTACATGAATGGCAGTAGTGTGTGTGTGTGTGGGAGTGAGTGAGTGCATGTGTTTGTGTGTGTTAATATATTTCCTGTTTTCTCTCTCTGTTTGTTCGCACGTTGTCTCCTTTCATTCATTTCATTTGTCTCGATCACTCTCTCTCTCTCTCACTCACACACACGCACACACACACACACACACACACACACACACACACACACACACACAGACACACACACACACACACACACACACACACACACACATACACACACACACACACGGACTCTGACTAATCCCACCTGACCAGTGTTGTTGACTGTGTGTGTTTCTGTTTTGTCAGTGTGGAGCGCTTCATGGAGCAGCCTGAGGTCCATACGTAAGTATTACCACTACACACACACACGCGTAAACATGCGCGCGCGCACACACACACACACACACACACACACACACACACACACACACACACACACACACACACACACACACAGAAACACACACACACACAAATTCCCTCATCATGTTCTAAAATAAACAGACACAACGTGATACACTCCTGTGTGTCTCACACACACACACACACTGCCAGCTGTTGTTGGAACAGAACATCCCAAACATTTGGGTCACACACACACACACACACACACACACACACACACACACACACACAGTCAGAGAGTGAACGAGTGCGACTGACTGCAACATGTTCATTGTTAATTTCACACTCTGACAGTGTGTTTGTGTGTGTGTTTAATTAACTCTGCTGGTATGGACACGCACACACACACACACACACACACACACACACACACACACACACACACACACACACACACACACACACACACACACACACACACTGCCCTCAGGGAAACATCAGCTCCGTCAGAGAAACAAACAGCAAATATTTATGAACAGCCTCTAAATCAAAAAGAATAAAACGAGACAAATAAAAAGCTTTTCTTTAAAAAGACTGAAAACCGCCTCAGCTCAGATTAATATCGTTTTGTTTCCACATGTTGACCCGTGAACCTTTCTGCAAGTTGCCAACGAGATTTTCAACAGATATCTGTCGTCTCTTAACACAGCATCACCTGGACAGTGCAGGCTTCACACACGTCCTGGAAAACCTGGAGAATCTGGAAAACAGTCGACCAGTTTTCCAGTCTTGTTTTGTCCTGAAACATTATTTAAACTCCCCGAAACTTCACAACACAGTCTGGTGTTAGTAGTTTACTGTGTATTACTATAAAGACGTAGATGTTTCTTAAAAGGAAACCAGTGAGACGTTCGTTTTCAGACTTCTCTTGTATATTTACTTTTTCTCTCGATGAAAGCAAAACTCCCAGCAGGAAAAGGTTTCAGGGTTATAAATCGATTAATTAAGGAACATGTCGGTGTATCGGTGCGCTCGCTGTCTGGATGGTCACTGTTAATGATCTCTAGAGAAGAGTGAATCCTGCCATGTGTGTTCACAGCCGTGTCCGTCATTTCTCTCAGCTGTGATCAGCAGCCGGAGACGATCTGATCAGGTTTCACTGATTCAGACTCAGAATCAATCCACTGATTTGTCAGGTGAACACCAGGTTTGTTTATCAGTCCAGTCTGTCTTTTATCGCTCTCCTCCTCCTCCTCCTCCTCTTCCTCTCTTCCTCCTCTCTCTCCATCATCTCTCCATAATAAAACAGATTAGTGGCGGCTTTTATAACCTAAAACACAGCGAGACTTAAACCTGTCTCCTGTGACAAGATTACCCCTCGTTTCTCTCGCCCTCCTCCCTCTCTTTTCTTCTCTGAGTGGATGTGATTGGACAGAACAGGAGACGGCCGCTAACCGGAGGGACAGGTGTCTGCTGGGTAGAGCGACACACACACACACACACACACACACACACACACACACACACTCTCTCTAATCTGTTGTTAGGGGGGAGGAGGGGTGAGGGGTCTGTGGGGGGGTTTATCACCCAGTTATTGTGGCTCACTGTCGGGCCGCCCTCGCCTCCCGCTGATTGTTTGGACCCATTTTTTAGGCTCTTAAATGGATTGTCCCATGTGATTAGTGTATTGAAGAGTGTGTGTGTGTGTGTTTGAGAGTGTGTGTTGCTGCTGTTTGTGCCTGTGAGCCGGGTTTGAGATCTGGATTATATTAAAAAGTTATGATTGATGAGATGTTTTGTGTCCTGAGATGGTTTTCATAAACAAAAATAACAAAAATAACAAAAAGGAAGTGGAACAAAACACAAAGACGTGCAGGAGGTCAGCTCATGTAGCCTGTTGAACACGTCCAGCATGTAACTGAAGCCTGTTGTTCGTCTTACTAACCTTTACTGTAGACAGTAACAAACACACAGAGGAGGAGGAGGAGGCTGATTGTTCTGGGAATAAATGATTGATTTTGATGTGAACGAGAGAGAATTAAAATTTTGTGAAATGCAAAATGACGTAGATTTTCTCCTTATATCTTGCGGCCTGACTCGACTCGGTCTGACTCGGCACGTCAAATTTGCATTTCCGTGACATCAGGGCTCTGAACTTGAAGGTGTGTCTTTAACTGATGACTGAATACTTTTCTTCCACCCTGCAGTACTTTGAAAAAATAGCCGCCAACGAAGCAAACATGTTTCATTTCCTATAAATTGGAGTGTTGTGTTGTGGTCAGTGCTGAGCGGCTGGAGAAAGACGCAGCAGGTTTGCAGTTTGGCAGTACATTAAATGCACGTCGGTGTGTCTGCAGCTTCTCAACACTCACGTGAGCTGTTTCATTAACGCAGGTTAAAGTCGCCTCGGGAGGAAAACGCCTCTCCTCTGATCCCCGACCACATCCTGTATATAAAAACCTTTTCTCTCAGACACGAGTTGAGAAAATGGAGGCTGTGTCAGAAATGTTATCATCTCTTCCCTCTGAGCCTCTCCCACAATGCACTGCGCTCACAGCGTCGCCACACTACTCATAAATTCACATGTACACTCAGCTAATCATCAGACCAGCCTGCTAACGATGTGCTAATTATTTCTCCATCAGCTGAAGATGTTTTTTCCTCCCTGTGTCTCTGCAGCGGTCGTCTGCTGGTCGGGACGTTCGTCGCTCTCTTCTTCAACCTGTTGACGCTGCTGTCGGTCAGGAACAAACCGTTCGCCTACGTCTCTGAAGGTACAGTCGACCCGTCTGCTCCCAGTTCACCCAGTTCACCCAGTTCACCCTCTCACCCTCTCACTGTGATGTTACATGCAGCCTCACTTCACCTGGTTTCTGGCCTGTGTTATAAACAGTGTTTTTGAAGAGGCGGGGGTGGATTTAGTGTTTTTTGTCCGTCTTGGGTTTCTCCTCTGGACTGGTGAGGTTTGATAATCCTCCCCCTCACTGGGGAACAGGGACAATTTGGCTTTTGTCATATTTTGGGGGGATTACCGAAGTAAAATGAAATGCTTGCTCACTGTTTTGTCAGTAAATAAATCACAAATGGCAGCAGAGGGATCAGAGGTTAGTCCCTTTCCTAATTGCAGAAATCACTAAGTTATAAAACCAAACACAGTTGTTTGCTCTGAAAATATGACAATATATGTTTTTCACATTAATTTCAAAAGATTATACGGAGGGACGGAAAAGACGACACGCAACACTGGAGATAAAGTGGATTTAAAGCAAGCAAACTGACATTTATGTCCTTGTTTGGGTCGAAACTAAAGATTGTTTCGTTATCTTATAAACTGCTGATTGTCTTTGATTGTTTGGTCTGTGAAATGTTGGAAAATTACCATTACAGTTTCCCAGACCTCGAGGTGACGTTTTCAAATGTTCAAACAGTCCAAAAGCGACAGATATTCAATTTAAAATAAAGAGAAAATAACAGAAAGAGGGTCCGGACTGATCAAATACGTGATAAGCACGTTTCATTCCCTAAAAACAAAAGTCCCCTGCAAATTGGTTTATTTCAATTTGGTTTATTTATTTCTCTTTTATTAAGAGGCACCGACGTCAGGAAGTGTTTTTACCAGCAGTAATTTAAAGGTATGGTTTGTAAAATATGGCCAGAATATGAAGGCAGCTCCAAAAACACAGAGGGCAGCATCTCACCAGTCTCTAACCACTGCTGCTCTCTGCTAGCTTTCCTTTAGCTGCAGCTACTGTTGGCTAATTAGCTGACGGCTCAGTTAGCCCCGGAGTTTGTCTGGACCGAGTTTAGCAGCCTGAGAGTGACACACACACTCGTTATAGGTCACACACACACACACACACACACACACACACACACACACACACACACACACACACACACAGGCGCAGAGGGGAAGGGCAGACCAGGCGACTGTCGACCCCGGGACACATTAACCTCACCGGGACTCAGTCTGCTGCTAACAC